>NC_056453.1:19845136-20025136 GCF_018296145.1 Oncorhynchus tshawytscha | reverse complement strand
GCCACCCATGCGGAAAATGTATGCACATATGTCTGTAGATCGCTTTGGATGAAAGTGTCTGCGAAAGGGCTTATGTCAAACACCAGACATACAAAAGTATGCGTACACCCCTTTAAATGAGAGGATTTGGCTATTTCAGCCACACCCGTTGCTGACAGGTGTATAAAATCAAGCACACAGCCATGCAATCTCAATAGACAAACATTGGCAGTAGAATGACCTTACTGACATTCAATGTGGCACTGTCATATGAGAGTGCCACATTGAAAACAAGTCAGTTTGTCAAATTTTTGCCCTGCTAGAGCTGCCTGGTCAACTGTAATTGCTGTTATTGTGAAGTGGAAACGTCTAGGAGCAACAACGGTTCAGCCACGAAGTGGTTGACCACACAAGCTCACAGAGCGGGACCTCCAAGTGCGGATGCGTGTAGCACGTAAACATTGCGTGTCCTTGGTTGCAACACTCACCACCGAGTTCCAAACATCCTCTGGAAGCAATGTCAGCACAAAAACTGTTCTTTGGGAGCTTCATGAAATGGGTTTCCATGGCCGAGAAGTCGCATACAAGCCTAAGATCACCATGCGCAATGCCAAGTGTCGGCTGGAGTGGTGTAAAGCTTGCCGTCATTGGACTCGATCATTGGACTCGAACAGTGGAAACACATTCTCTGGAGTGATGAATCACGCTTCACCATCTGGCAGTCCGACTAACAAATCTGGGTTTGGCTGATGCCAGGAAAACGCTACCTGCCAGAATGCATAGTGCCAACTGTAAAATTTGGTGGAGGAGGAATAATGGTGTGGGGCTGTTTTTCATGGTTTGGGCTAGGCCCCTTAGTCAAGTAAAAGGGAAATCTTAACGCTATAGCATACAATGACATGCTAGACAATTCTGTGGTGCCAACATTGTGGCAACAGTTTGGGGAAGACCCTTTCCTGTTTCAGCAAGACAATGCATCAGTGCACAAAGCGAGGTCCATACAGAGATGGTTTGTTGAGATCGGTGTGGAAGAATTTGACTGGCCTGCACAAGGCCCTGGCCTAAACCCTATCGAACGCCTTTGGAATGAATTGGAACGCCGACAGCGAGCCAGGCATGATCGCCCAACATCAGTGCCCAACCTCATTAATGCTCTTGTGGCTGAATGGAAGCAAGTCGTAGCAATGTTCCAACATCTAGTGGAAAGCCTTCCCAGAAGAGTGGAGGATGTTATAGAAGCAAAGGTGGGACCAACTCCATATTTATGCCCATGATGTTTGAATAAGATGTTCGACGAGCAAGTGTCCACATACTTTTCTGTTTGTTTTTGTAGTGTATATACTTTATACTGTAATTTGTAGCATTCAGATAGCCGTGATTCAGTATTTGGTCAACTCACAACCTGAATGCAGCCATGTTGTGGGCAAACAAGAACAACAACAGTATTGGCCTTGGTCTGTGTCCAATGGCTCTTGCAGTGTCTCTTCGTGGCTTCATCACACAGGATCCTCCCTGGTGGGACTCATCTCTCACCCCTACAGAGACCCAATCTGGAGAGAGAGGGGGAGATAGGGAGAGGGATAGAGAGAGACTGAAAAAACATCAAAACGTTTCCCTTTTTATCTACCCGAGTCCTTATACTCAAGAGTTGTTTTTTTTGCCTAAGGCAGCAGAAAAACATGTTGCTGAAAAAACAGACACTCTACTATAAATTTAATGTCAATCATATTATAATCAATTCTAATATTGTGTTGAATCGACAGCATGCTGCTTTTTCCAGACTACTGTCTGCACTGCATTTAACGTCCATCCCCTGAGTCGGAAAGGCTGAACAGATCAAGCATTTCTGAAACATTCTGTCCCCTTTTGTCTGGGTATTTGGGGCAGGATATACTATTCAGTCTCAGATCTGTTCCCCTCTAAAACACACCCTCCCTTCCCTGAACCTCCCTTTCCCCAACTGTATAATTCATTCATGCGGTGTTGTGTTTATTGTGCAAACCTAGAGCTCTGGAGTCCATGTTAGGTAAGAGTGGGCTGTGACGTCAAACACCTTAGGTCTAGCAGAGAGAGAGAGAAATAGCTTAAGCTCGACACAGCTGCTTTGTAAGAGCACAGAGCCACACACAGACAGAGCTGGGCCATTGTGCAACAAAACCACTCACACAGTCCCACAGACCATGACCTTAAAACTAAGTTTCATCATAGGAAACGCTATAGCTGGTAGCCTAGGGAACTTTAGCCTACTGTTTAACAGTGAAAGGTTACACTCACACATAATATCCTATTTGCTAAGCAAGGACCCAATCGGCATCTTTTTCTCTAATGTCCATTCATTTCACAATATCCATTCCTCTCTTGCACTCCTAAGGCTCAGGAAAGAGAGTTCAGTATAACCCTGTAACTTCAGATAGGGGCGTATACAGTTCAGAGCGTGCTTCCCAATCAGTAGTCACAACAAGCCAAGGCATAACAAAATGTCGTTGGAAAGCTCTACAGCCTGTACAGCTAAGGACATAAGTGAACCTCAGCCACCCGAGCCACGGATTGTTCGCCTCGCTACCATCTAGAAGGCGGAAACAGTACAGGTGCATCAAAGCTGGGACAGAGAGACTGAAAAACAGCTTCTATCTCCAGGCCATCAGACTGTTAAATAGTGATAACTAGCCGGCCTCCGCCCAGTACCCTGCCCTGAACTTAGTCACTGTTACTAGCCGGCTACCACCCGGTACTCTACCCTGCACCTTACAGATTGCTGCCCTCAGTGATTTCAGAAAGTATTCACACCCCTTTACAAATGAATTAAAAATCAAAAGCTGAAATGTCGTGAGTCAATGAGTATTCAAACCCTTTGTTATAGCCTTGATGTGTTCAGGAGTTAAAAAAAATTTGCTTAACAAGTCACATAAGTTGCATGGACTAACTGTGTGCAATAATGATTACCTCATCTCTGTACCCCACAAATACAATTATCTGTAAGGTCCCTCAGTCGAGCAGTGAATTTCAAAAACAGATTCAACCACAAAGACCAGGGAGGTTTTTACAATGCCTCGCAAAGAAGGACACCTATTGGTAGATGGGTAAAAATGTAAATAAATCTGACATTGAATATCCCTTTGAGCATGGGGAAGTTATTAATTACACTTTGGATGGTGTATCAATACACCCAGTCACTCCAAAGATACAAGCGTCCTTCCTAACTCAGCTGTCAGAGAGGAAGGAAACCGCTCAGGGATTTCACCATAAGGCCAATGGTGACTTTAAAACAGTTACAGAGTTGAATGGCTGCGATAGGAGAAAACTGAGGATGGATCAACAACATTGTAGTTACTCCACAATAGTAACCTAAATGACAGCATGAAAAGAAGGTTGCTTGTACAGAATATAAATATTCCAAAAACATTCATCCTGTTTGCAACAAGACACAAAAGTAAAACTGCACAAAATGTGGCAAAGAAATTAACTTTATGTCCTGAATACAAAGTGTTATCTTTCAGGCAAATCAAACACATCACTGAGTATCACTCTTCGTATTTTCAAGCATGGTGGTGGCTGTATCATGTTATGGGTATGCTTGTCATCGGAAAGGACTAGGGAGTTTTTAGGATAAAAAGAAGCGGAACAGAGATAAGCACAGGCAAAGTCCTAGAGGAAAACCTGGTTCAGTCTGCTTTCCAATAGACACTGGGAGACAAATTCACCTTTCATCAGGACAATAACCTAAAACACAAGGCCAAATATACACTGGCGTTGCTTACCAAGATGCATTTGAATGTTCCAGAGTGGCCTAGTTACAGTTTTCACTTAAATCGTCTTGAAAATCTATGGCAAGACTTGAAAATGGCTGTCTAGCAATGATCAACAACCAACTTGACTGTACAATCCAGGTGTGCAAAGCTCTTAAACTTACACAGAACGACTCAAAGCTGTAATCACAGGTGATTCTAACATGCATTCACTCAGGTGTGTGAATACTTATGTAAATGAGATATTTCTGTATTTCATTTATAATACATTTGCAAAAAATGTCTAAAACCATGATTTTAGAAGTAACACAACAAAATGTGGAATAAGTCGAGGTGTATGAATACTTTCTGAAGACACGGCACATAGTCATTGAACACTGGTCACTTTAAACATGTTTACATACTGTTTTACCCACTTCATATGTGTATTTATATATATATATATATATATAGATATATATATATATATTGTTTATTTAACCTTTATTTAACTAGGCGAGTCAGTTAAAGAACATATTCTTACTTACAATACTGCACAGGAGGTTGGCGGCACCTTAACTGGGGAGGACAGACTAGTGGTAATGGCTGAGGCAGTATGAGTGGAATGGTATCAAATACATCAAACACGTGGTTTCCATGTGTCTGATGCCATTCCAATCGCACAGTTCTGGGTATTATTATGGGTAATCCTCCCCTTAGCAGCCTCCTGTGATATACTGTATTCTAGTCAAGGTTCATCCTATATAACTACTGCTGTACACACATGTTGCATTGTTAGGTATTACTTCACTGTTGGAGCTGGAAACATCAGCGTTTCGCTGCACCTGCGATAACATCTGCAAAATATTTGTACGCGACCAAACACAATTTGATTTGAACAGAGCAAATTCCTACACGGTGACATATGTCCTTCCGCCAAACTGTCTCTGCACTACTTCTCCCTTTCTACATACTTTTTGGCACAACGTCTCACAACGCTTATTGAATTTCCGAAATAATCATGCACGCGCAATCTTCGGCCATAATTAGAGCAACTACAACAAATCATTGTCTCTGATATTTGAGTCAATATATCTAATCCGTTTCAGTGTCAGTTGGTTTGCTATACAAATGAGTTTTCTTTGATTTACTACTTTCATTGTACATAAACCACCAAATAAGTTATTTATGTTCAGTATCTCAACAATCTTCATTCAACATTATGACAACAATATGTAGTCCCAATGAACATGAAAAGCTTACCACTACCGTAATAGACCCTTATTATTGACTGACTTGCAGAACCTACAATTGGAACGTAAGATGAAGTAGTTCGCGAATGACGAGCGACGAGTTTGGCCAATAGAATAGCGTTATTTGGTGTTGACCTCTGAGAGCCATATCACCGCCTACTTTATGTCCGTGGCGGAGTACAACCTATATAAACAAGTCAGTCCGCAATTTAAAGGGCAGAGTTGTAAAAACTCCCAGGCAGTAGGGAGTTAGCAATATCGCATTGATAACAGATATATTCAAAAACTCCAATTGACCTCCACATAACTCGACTGGAATAATCATTTAGATTTATAGTTACAGCAGTAGATTTTGTACAAGAAGGAAGTAACCATCTCGTTATTTTGTTACGTTAGCAAGCCATTCAATCGGTCTTCAGACAGTGCAAGGACCTGATGTAAATTTGTTTAACTCTAAATGTAAGTATAATTATCTTCACTTCAATATAAGTCGTTAGCAAGGCAGTCATTAAGCATTAGCTTGTCTCCAGGGATTTGACAAGCTAACGACCGCATTCTATGTCTTGTTTTGGTTGGGTAGCTAACGTTAGGTTGGTTAACGTGATAGCTACTAGCTAACTTCTATAACTAACGATAGTGTGATATCTAGATGGCTAGCTAGAAACTCAAATCAGTCTAATTTAGGCTAAAATCCAGAACCAGCGTTTTAGCTACCTTGGTGGTACTTGAACAACCTTAAAGGATATTTGGGGCAAGCCAACACACCTTATCCTTTGAGCGTGAATCCCCTTCACTGTATTTATCAGGCTAAAACCTCCGGTATGCCAGCTGCAGTTTAGCCTACATCCCCTTCATATCCTGGTTGCGTAGCTAGCTAACCATTGCGTTAAAGCTAGCTAGCGACGTTATTGGTTGGATTCAAGTGAAGCAAACTATGATAAGGATTTGGATTGGACGTTTTGACCATTCGTATAATCTCATATAGATATAGCTAGTATTACCAGTCATTTCTAATAAAGGCATCTAGCTAGCTATGGTCGTGATCAGAAATTCAATGAGGATTACGTAACAAGGCTATCTGCGATTGCAGCTAGTTCAGCTCAGCAGCTGCTCGCTTACATTCTAGCCAATGTTTGTGCCCGGTTTCTCCTGTTACCATCACTAACCAATATTATTCTTCCATCTCATATCAGATTTAATTGGGGACGTGAGTGTATAATTGTTTCTCAAATAGATTATATCGGGTGAGGATACAATGTCTCGGATCATTTTGGCTAAATTGCTTTAATTGCGTTAAAAAGGGCCATGAGCCACCATTGTCCAGAGGTCAACTATGCTTGCCTTTAGTTGTCACTAATGCTAGAAAACCGCTGGGGGACACAGCCCTATTTATAACTGCTTATGTTGTACAGCCTACCTAGACACAGCAATGCGAATGGCTGAACTGTAAATGCAATCAGGCTTATAAGGCCAACAGCTTTCCAACTGAGCTAAAATAATATGCCATTTAGCAAACCATATCCAAAGGGACTTATTCATGCTCGCATACATTTTTATTTTTTGTATGGGTGGACTCGCACATATTACTTGTATGAATATGCAGTTATAATATTGGACAGTAGATTTAGCTGTATAGCATTTTTTTAAATGTTTAATGTCTTTTCCCTTTTATTCCAGGTTTAGGAACCCTACCCTGTGAAAGGAAGGATATTGGTTTCAGCAACCAGCACTTAATCAGTGTCTCTGTTTGGCCCAAACTGATTACCACTGCCTTGGAGGTTTTTGCAACACTCAGGAATACCAACTCCATAACGAAAAAACAACCTGCCGCAACCGTGAAGCAGCTATGCAGCTTGAAATCCAAGTAGCCCTCAACTTTATTATTTCCTATTTGTACAACAAACTCCCCAGAAGGCGTGTGAACATCTTCGGTGAGGAGCTCGAGAGGCAGCTGAAGAAGAAGTATGAAGGTCACTGGTACACTGATAAGCCATATAAGGGCTCTGGGTACAGGTGCATCCATGTAGGGGAGAAGGTGGACCCTGTGGTGGAGCAGGCAGCCAAGGAGAGTGGCCTGGACATTGACGATGTCCGGAATAACCTCCCTCAGGACCTTAGTGTGTGGATTGACCCCTTCGAGGTGTCCTACCAGATTGGGGAGAAGGGGCCGGTCAAGGTGCTGTACGTGGACGATAACAATGAGAACGGGTCCGAGCTGGACAAGGAGATCAAGAACAGCTTCAACCCAGAGGCCCAGGTCTTCATGCCCATCAGTGACCCTATTGGGGCCTGTTCTGAGTCCAGCTCTCCCTCACCACCCTTTGGGCAGTCTGCGGCTGTCAGCCCCTCCTTCATGCCACGCTCCACCCAGCCTATAACCTTTACCACCGCCACCTTTGCAGCCACCAAGTTCGGCTCCACCAAGATGAAGAGCTCCGGCCGCAACAACGGTAATGGCGGCAACGGAGGAAACTGCAACAAGGTGGCCCGCACCTCCCCCACCAACAACCTCGGGCTGAATGTGAACACCCTGCTGAAGCAAAAAGCCATGTCCACCTCCATGCTCTCTCTGTACGGCCTGGGCCAGCAGCAGAAGGCCTCGGCACTCTCTCCTAATGCTAAGGAGTTTGTGTTTCCAAGCCTCCAGGGTCAGGGGAGCCCCAGTGGAGTGTTCCCCAGCGAGGGGGCACTCAGCCCGCTGCAGTACAACAATGCCTTTGATGTGTTCGCGGCCTACGGCGGTCTCAATGACAAGTCCCTCATAGATGGGCTGAACTTCAGTCTCGGCAACATGCAGTATTCGAACCAGCAATTCCAGCCGGTGATGGCTAACTAAAGATGAAACGACGACGTGATGTTATTTATGAATGACGACGGTGGCTCGAAGAGAAGGAAAAACACATGAAGAAGAACTGGACTTTCAAGGAAATCATGACGAGGGTCCTCTGAGGAGCTCTGTCTAGTCAGTGAAGCAGCATGTGCCCAAGGGTGTCTTTTTTTTTTTTTTTTTTTTTCTTTTCTTTTTTTCTACCCCCCTTGAGTTTTTTTGCTTAAAGCTTGTACAAATGCGTCCAAGCTTGGTTACTTAAATTCAACATGCATTGTGTTTCTCTTTTCCTTTTTGCCAACCAAGCACAATTTTTTTACTATGTTGGGAAAAACAAAAAATGCTCCGTAAAATGAGAAAAAAAACTAAAAATACAATCTTCAAGTTCAGGCCTCTTACAGTATTTTACAGGTGGTAAGACATGGCTGATTTTTATGAATTGGCACTACTACATGGGGTTACTTGGTCTTTTTCTAACTGTATAATTTAATTTAGTACAGAGTTTGTAAGATATCAGAGTATATTGTTTCTATGACATGGTATTGCATTTATATCTTTTTACTACTCCAGTGATCTGTGATGGCTGCAGCAGCTTTTTGTTATGTTTGTTTTTTTTAAAGATAAAGAAATCCATCTTTAAAATGCATCAAATATTCTAAAGATTGTGTACATTGAATTCCACCACTAAGGAATACTAAGTGTACGAGTTGTATTTTCTGTTAAGAGTTGACCGATTTTGCTATATTATGGACAAATGTAATCGTATAAATTAATTTTGTACCAACATTGTGCAATACTTGATAAAAATACAGTATAAAAAAAAGTATTGAGTCAGTGTCTTACATGTCAAGAGGGACTGAGTTTATATTAAGTTTGTATTAAAAATGCTTAAATTAAATGCTTGTCTTTTATTTTTTTTAATTTCATATTTACACCCTGGTCTTTTTAATAAAATAAACTAGTCAATGTGATTTGTGGACATTGGCTTTATTGTTAAGGACAGGAAGCACACTTGCATTTATTAGACTCAAAAGCTCATTGGTCGTCTTGCTACAAATAACGTATTACATGGGGGATTTATTTAGGCTCAACCAGGGCAAAGCCTGACTCCTCACTATGCCAGGGATGGTGTCGGTGTGTTCCATTATAGTAGTAAGGCTGATCATTTCACATCTACCATCTGAGCAACCTTGGCTATTGGGCAAGCCTTGGCCCTGGACAGATAAAGACTAATGATAGCCGTGTTAGTTTAGAACCATATGTCTCATGCCCAATGGCGGTTTAAGATAAAATGCACGAAGCTAATGGACAGAACGAATTTCCAGTTTCTCTAAAACCATACCCAGAATCTCCACTTCATATGGCCACTACTCCAATGTTGTGCATGTGAACTCCCAGGCTATTCATGATTATTGAACACTGTATGCATATGGCATATCAGTTCCTTCCAAGGACCCAAAGTCCATGCACATCACTGGGAAGCTTAACATGTGATTTGTGACAAACAGCTTGAGGGGCAATTTGTGTCTCTTGTCAAATCAAAATTTGACTCCTCCCTCTCCCATCCAATCTTAAGTTTCCAAGGTTTGTTTTGGGGCTCTTGTGTTACTTGGATTTTTAAGGGGGAAGTCTATCTACCAATGTATTTACAAGTTCAGTGGAGGGAAGACAGGAGCTTTAAGCCCTACGCTAAGTGTGTAGATAAGGCTACACAGTAACACCTGCATGTGTGTTGGCCTGAGATATCAGGCTATGGAGTGTCACGTAAAGTGAATTGGAGCTCATTTAAGGCTAGAACAGGCCAAACATTCACCATGGTTTAGTGCTTCAACAGCTTAACTCGCCAAACAGATAATCACATTTGCAAATCTGTATGTGGAAAACGTAGCAGCAGGGGAATATCTTGTGTTAATGCTTCAAAGACCTCCTACTCCTCTCCCTGTGAAGGGTCTTATGGTCTATTAGGCATGTGGACAGGCCTGTAATCATATGGCTTGGGTATTTCAACTCCCAAAGTGTGCTTTGTTAATGCAGCTTAAGTGTAAAGCCCACTTGTGAGAGGGCTCTGTGGAGGATTGAGATTACATTTTGTGGCATTCACTGAGCATGTTTGTGTGTGTGTGTGTGTGTGTGTGCCTGTGTCCATGTTTGTCCACATTTGCAAAACTAGTACAGAACTGTATGAATGTGACACACACACACATTTGAGTAAATAGAGCCACAGATGGTCCTGTGTCCCACCAGCTGGTCGTCTCCCAGGGTGTGTGATGTTGCCTTGCTGGGGCCCCATCTAGTCCAGGCCACAGTGTATTTTCACGAAAGATACCTCTCATTTAGTATACAGTGCATTCCTAAAGTATTTAGACCCCTTGACTTTTTCCACATTTTATTACGTTACAGCCTTACTCTAAAATATATTAAATAGTTTTTTTCACTCATCGATCTACACACAATACCCCACGATGACACAGCAAAAACAAAAAACTAAAATATCACATTCACATAAGTATTCAGACCCTTTATTCAGTACTTTTTGGAAGCACCTTTGGCAGTGATTACAGCCTCAAGTCTTCTTGGGCACACCTGCATTTGGGGAGTTTATACCACTCTGTCAGGTTGGATGGGGAGCATTGCTGCACAGCTATTTTCAGGTCTCTCCAGAGATGTTTGATCGTGTTCAAGCCCAGGCTCTGGTTGGGCCACTCAAGGACATTCAGAGACTTGTCCTGAAGCCACTCCTGCGTTTCCTTGGCTGTGTGCTTAAGGTCATTGTCCTGTTGGAAGGTGAACCTTCGTCCCAGTCTGAGATCCTGGGCACTCTGGAGCAGGTTTTCATCAAGGATCTCTCTGTACTTTGCACCGTTCATGTTTCCCTCGATCCTGAATTGTCTCCCAGTCCCTGCCACTGAAGAACATCCCCACAGCATGATGCTGCCACCACCATGCTTCACCGTAGGAATGGTGGCAGGTTTCCTCCAGACGTGACACTTGGTAATTCAGTCCAAAGAGTTCAATCTTGGTTTCATCAGACCAGAGAATCTTGCTTCTCATGGTTTGAGAGTCCTTTCTAAAAACCTGTTTGCGCTTCGTCATTATGGGGTGTTGTGTGTAGATTGATGAGGAACATTATTTATTTGATCAGTTTTAGAATAAGGCTGTCACGTAACAAAATGTGGAATAAAGTCAAGGGGTCTCAATACTTTCCGAATGCACTGTAGATGTAATATAAGTGTTCCACAATGCATAAAATGCAACCTGTTCCTCAACTTCTTGTGAACTAGTGTTGGGTTATTGAAAATGGCAGAGATAGCACTGTCGATTCTATTTTTGTATATATCTCCTGCTTCTCAACCTTGATAGATGATAGTAGAGACAGTTCCATGGACTGGAACGTAATGTAATCGCAGACCATAGAGAGAACACAGTATTGTGTATCTGGCCTTTGTTGTGACTGTGTTGGCTTGACTTTGTGAATGAGAAGAGCAAGATGCAAGTTTAGCAAGTTCCTGGGTTATTGCGTTTGGCCATTGCAGCGTGACCATTGACCAATTACATGTAAAGTGGCTTACAGTCCAAAGATACCATATGGCACGTGCGTGCCAACTCCAAACATCTTTCATTAAACATTACACAGTTTATTGGAAAAAGAAAGATGAGAGAAAAATACTCCAGTGTTATTGAATGTTAAATAAATCCATAGCCGAGACTCTTAATAAAAACGTGTTTGGCTGAGATTGAACCTCACTCCTTTTTCTGCTTTCAAGTGTTGCCAAGTCATTTCACTGTAGATCATCCTCTCAGAACCTGTTCTTATTCCACACCAGACAGTCATTCAACTTTTAAAAGCACCACAGCCCAGCAAAATTGAACAATAATCCATATTTCACGATGACTCGAGCTCAGGAAGAGCTGAGTTGAACACTAAATATGTTCTACCACAGCGGACTGTACTGTCTCCCTCTCTGACTCGCTCTCTCTCCATCCCATTCTCACTCTCTCCCTCTTTATTTATTTATTTCATTCTCTGTCTCTCTCTCATACTCCATCCCCCCTCTCTCTATCTCTCCCTCTCTCTGTTTGTTTTGGTTTGCATACTGTACATAGTTGAAGGTTATGGTAACGAATGGGTGTCTTTGCACACATCAATAGGTTTAAATATAGAATGTACAGGCTCTTCTGCGTCACCATCAGAGGAGAATCCTTTCTCTCCCTCATTCCATCCCTCTCTCTCCCTTTGTGCATCCCTCTCTCGCTCTGCTCTCCCTCCTTCCTTCCTTCCCTCCCTCCCTCCCTTGTGAGGGACTATCTGTATGCAAGTACTGTAGCTAGGAAACATTCTCCATGCACTTGCATATCACTCAGGACCAGATTTTACTTAACAAATGGATGTCTATTGTGAAGTACAACATGACTGGAGACTGCCTCCAAGATGGGCGCCTGTTTTCAACGTAATCTACTCAGGTTCGTATACACCGTTTCGTGGTCACTGCCTTCTCTTTTACAAAGCTGATTATGCCTGTGAACTGGAGCAAGCACGAGCAGTGCGGACGTCATCACGCCATCCAGAAGCATGGCAGACATTGGATGAATATAACATTTTAATAGCTTCGGCTGTGAGTGATCGGAAAAATATTGGCCTCAAAGACAATTGCTGGAAAAATTCTATGGATATCTTTAGTACCCTAGCACTACACAGCTGATTGAAATAATAAAAGCTTGATGATGAGTTGGTTATTTAAAAGTAGGGTGGTTGGTCGGTTTGGATGGTTAGGCGTATACAGCGAACATCTAGCAACCCAAAGGTTGTGTGTTTGAATCTCATCACGGACAACTTTAGCAACTACTTACTACTTTTTAGGTAATCTGCAACTACGTTAGCTAACCCTTCCCCTAATCTTAACCCTAACATTAACCCATAACTCTAACTCTTAGCCACCTACTGTAGCTAACATTAACATTAGCCACCAAGCCACCTAGCTAACGTTAGCCACAGCGAATTGGAATTCGCAACATATCATACTTTTTTCATATTCATATCATATGAATTGTAATATGTGACATACAGTATCATACAAAATGGATGATGGATATCCACAAATTAATACATACCACACGAAACGTTTACCCCTGACTCCAGGTTGACAAAGGTGATATTGAAAGTGCCTTTTTTAGGAATTTCAAAATTTAACTTCTCTAAGAGAATTGTCATTTTAGGCTCCGCTTCAGCTAAACTACAGTACTGAAAGTGTCCTCTGAGCACAGTGGAAAGTGTGCTTCCAGACCAGCTATGTCACCCCCCTGTCCTCGTATATAGGCTTGTTATTGTTTTTATTGGCTTTTTTTATTTAGCAAATATTTGTCTTTTTAGCTCGGCGCTGTTGGGATTTTGCTGTTGGGGGTGAGCATTTCACTGTAAAGTCTACGCCTGTTGTAATCTGCGCATGCAACCAATACAATTTTATTTTATTTGATGTGTGGAATAGAGGGAGAGAGAGAGCGGAGGGAGAAAGGGAGGAGGGAGAGGGGATATTGAAAAGGGGTTTGTTTACAGTTTTCAGTCTGCTGTAGTCCCCTCTTCATCTCTCCACAGTCTATTTAGAGGACTATGCCTCTGCTCATCCTCTTCCCCACCACTCTCTCTCCCTCTGCCCTTCTCTCTTTCCATACCAGAGTCTATCCCTCTCCCCAGGCATCTGAAACTTTCTCTTGTATTTGATGTTCTTAGTCTGCTGTGTAATTTAATCTGAGTGATTCCCTGCAGCCGCAGTATCTCCCTCCCTCCCTCCCTCCCTCCCTCCCTCCCTCCCTCCCTCCCTCCCTCCCTCCCTCCCTCCCTCCCTCCCTCCCTCCCTCCCTCCCTCCCTCCCTCTCCTCTCCCTCTCTCTCCCTCTCTCTCTTTCCAACCATTCAGCCTCAGCTCTAATAATAGGATACCCAGGCAGTCTCCCCTCAAATCTCCTTGCCAGTGTATGTGTATGCGTGCGTTTCTCCTTGCCTCTGTATTAAGGCTTTGTTTGTTTTGGCCACTCAAAGCGCAGGCTAACTGCTAACTGCTAACTGCAATAGTTCAGTGATGTACAGCATAGGGAGACTGATAAAACAGGAACCAGACCGCCTACATATTTTATGTTTAGTATTGCTTTAACACATTATACGGTCTATACTTGGCATGTAGGTTTGTCACTTATGGGTGGCACAAATTGGGATATGGGGGAGGGGAATGGGCAGGATATAGGCAAATGAAATACTGTTGTATTTACTATAGTTAAAAAGTGTTTTTGAGGACTGTAGTGGTTTTGCAGACATTAGTGCAGCATTTACTACAGTGCTTTTTTGGGGGTGGGGGGATGATACTCTAGTATTTACAATAGCATTCTACAGTATTCAACAGGCTTTTCCGTTACGACGTCGCCAAAGATCCATCTGCTGGCCACGGCCCGCTAGCTTTCTGAATCTCCGTGTCTCCAGCTCGCCTAGCGCAGTAGCGACTACCAAACGGCACCCTGACTCACCTATTGCTACTCATTAGACCCTATGATCATTCGGCTACTCATGCCTCTCCCTAATGTCAATATGCCTTGTCTACTGCTGTTTAGGTTAGCTGTTATTGTTTGATTTCACTATAGAGCCCCCAGCCCCGCCCTAAATGCCTTAGATAGCTCTTTTGTTGCACCCTCCACACATGTGGAGACCTCACCTGGCTTAACTGGTGCCTCCAGAGACGTAACCTCTCTCATCATCACTCAATGCCTAGGTTTACCTCCACTGTACTCACATCCTACCATACCCTTGTCTGTACATTATGCCCTGAATCTATTCTACCACACCCAGAAATCTGCTCCTTTTATTCTCTGTCCCTAACGCACCAGACGACCAGTTCTTATAGCCTTTAGCCGTACCCTTATCCTACTACTCCTCTGTTCCTCTGGTGATGTAGGTTAACCCAGGTTAACCCAGGCCCTGTTGTCCCCAGCACCACACACAAGGTGCTCTTATTTGTTGCCTTCTATAACCGTAAAAGCCATGGTTTCATGCATGTTAATATCAGAAGCCTCCTCCCTAAGTTTGTTTTATTCACTGCTTTAGCACACGTCGCCAACCCTGATGTCCTAGCCGTGTTAATATCCTGGCTTAGAGAGGCCACCAAAAATTCTGAAATTTCCATCCCCAACTACAACATTTTCCGACAAGATAGAACTGCCAAAGGGGGCGGAGTTGCAATCTACTGCAGAGATAGTTCTGTCATACTATCCAGGTGCTTAATCAATTAATTAATCAAACAATTTGAGCTTCTATTGTTAAAAATCCACATTTCCAGAAATAAGTCTCTTACCATTGCCACTTGTTATAGACCCCCCCCCCAGCCCCCAGCTGTGCCCTGGACACCATATGTGAATTGATTGCCCCCCATCTATCTTCAGAGTTCGAACTGTTGGTGACCTAAACTGGAATATGCTTAACACCCCAGCCATCCTACAATCTAAGCTAGATGCCCTCAATCTCACACAAATTATCAAGGAACCTACCAGGTACAACCCTAAAACCGTAACCATGGGCAACCTCATAGATATCATCCTGACCAAATTGCCCTCTAAATACACCTCTGCTGTCTTCAACCAGGATCTCAGCGATCACTGCCTCATTGCCTGCGTCTGTAATGGGTCCGCGGTCAAACGACCACCCCTCATCACTGTCAACAGCTCCCTTAAACACTTCTGCGAGCAGGCCATTCTAATCGACCTGGCCCGGGTATCCAGGAAGGATATTGACCTCATCCCGTCAGTTGAGGATGTCTGGATGCTCTTTAAAAGTGCTTTCCTCACCATCTTAAATAAGAATGCCCCATTCAAAAAATGTAGAACTAAGAACAAATATAGCCCTTGGTTAACCCCAGACTTGACTGTCCTTGACCAGCACAAAAACATCCTATGGCGTACTGCATTAGCATCGAATAGCCCCCGCAATATGCAACTTTTCAGGGAAGTCAGGAACCAATATACACAGGCAGTTAGGAAAGCAAAGGCTAGCTTTTTCAAACAGAAATTTGCATATTGTAGCACTAATTCTAAAATGTTTGGGACACTGTAAAGTCCATGGAGAATAAGAGCACCTCCTCCCAGCTGCCCACTGCACTGAGGCTAGGAAACACTGTCACTGCTGATAAATCTACGATAATTAAGAATTTCAATAAGCATTTTTCTACAGCTGGCCATGCTTTCCACCTGGCTACCCCTACCCTGGCCAACAGCTCTGCACCACCCGACCCTCTCTTTCTAAAATGATGTGCCAAAATTGTTGCAACCCCTATTACTAGCCTGTTCAACCTCTCTTTCGTATCGTCTGAGATCCCCAAACATTGGTCATCCCCCTCTTCAAAGGGGGAGACACTCTAGACCCAAACTGTTATAGACCCATATCCATCCTGCCCTGGCTTTCTAAAATCTTCAAAAGCCAAGTTAACAAACATATCACCCACCGTACCTTCTCCACTCTGCAATCTGGTTTCCGAGCTGGTCATGGATGCACCTCAGACACGCTCAAGGTCCTAAACGATATCATAACCGCCATCGATAAAAGACAGTACTGTGCAGCCGTCTTCATCGACCTGGCCAAGGCTTTCGACGCTGTCAATCACCACATTCTTATCGTCAGACTCAATAGCCTTGGTTTCTCAAATGAATGCCTCACCTGGTTCACCAACTACTTCTCAGATAGAGTTCAGTGTGTCAAATCAGAGGGCCTGTTCTCTGGACCTCTGGCAGTCTCTATGGGTGTGCCACAGGGTGCAGTTCTCGGTCCGACTCTTTTCTCTGTATATATCAATGATGTCGCTCTTGCTGGTGATTCTCTGATCCACCTCTACGCAGATGACACCATTTTGTATACATCTGGCCCTTCTTTGGACACTGTGTTAACAAACCTCCCAACGAGGTTGCTTTCAGTTGGAGGCCACGGAAGCTATTAAAACTAAATGCATGCTCTTCAACTGATTGCTGCCCTCACCCGCCTGCCCGACTAGCATCACTACTCTGGACGGTTCTGACTTAGAATATGTGAACAACTACAAATACCTAGGTATCTGTTTAGACTGTAAACTCTCCTTCCATACTCACATTAAGCATCTCCAATCAGAAATTACATTTAGAATTGGCTTCCTATTTCGCAACAACGCCTCATTTACTCATGCTGCTAAACATACCCCCGTAAAACTGACCATCCTACCGATCCTTGACTTCGGCGATGTCATTTACAAAATAGCCTCCAACACTCTACTCAGCAAATTGGATGTAGTCTATCACAGTGCCATCCGTTTTGTCACCAAAGCCCCATATAATACTCACCACTGCAACCTGTATGCTCTCGTTGGCTGGCCCTCTACAAGTCTTTGCTAGGTAAAGCCCCGCCTTATCTCAGCTCACTGGTCACCAGAGCAACATCCACCCGTAGCATGCACTCCAGCAGGTATATTTCACTGGTGATCCCCCAAAGCCAACACCTATTGGCCACCTTTCCTTCCAGTTCTCTGCAGCCAATGACTGGATTTAATTGCAAAAAATCACTGAAGCAGGAGACTTATATCTCACTCTCTAACTTTAAGCATCAGCTGTCAGAGCAGCTTACCGATCATTGTACCTGTACACAGTTCATCTGTAAATAGCACACCCAACTACCTCATCCCCATATTGTTATTAATATTATTTTTGCTCTTTTGGACCCCAGTATCTCTACTTGCACATCATCATCTGCACATCCATCACTCCAGTGTTTTTGCTAAATTGTAATTATTTCGCCTCTATGGCCTATTTATTGCCTTACCTCCCTAATCTTACTACATTTGCACACACTGTACATATACTTTTTATATTGTGTTATTGACTGTACATTTGTTTATTCCATGTGTAACTCTGTGTTTTGCTTTTGTCGCACTGCTTTGCTTTATCTTGACCGGGTCGCAGTTGTAAATGAGAACTTGTTCTCAACTGACCTACCTGGTTAAATAAACAATTTAAAAAAATACTACACAATTCTACAGTAAGTATTGCACAAGATTGAGGGATGCTATAGTGTGTAGTATTTTACAGTATAATACAGTTTACTACAGAATTCTATAGATAAATGCTGTAGTATTCTGTAGTAAACTGTAGTAATTTGTCATGTAGGTTTCCTTGTCTCCTTCCCTTCATTTTGAGATAATTAGACAGACGAACGCAGGTGGCTCAGTGGTTCCCTCGACTTAGAGCAGACCAACGTCAGGAAAATTCCACTCTGACTCATATACAGACCAGTGGAATTCCGGTCAGTCAGGTGCTCCGAGGAATGTTAGGACCATCCATCACCATCCATCTGTTTTTTGTCTCTTTCTCCCTCCCTCTCTTTCCCCCTCTCTTTTTATTGGCTGAGGTGGGAAGAGATATGAGTTCAGGCATACTGAGAAGTAGGTAGAAGAGGTTGAAGTTGCCCCAACCTCTGGTCAAGTGTCAGATCGTATATATATCACCCCTTAAAGGTTAAGGTACCAACTTAATGGCCTTGTGGTTAGAGTGTCCACCCTAAGGTTGGGGGTTTGATGCCCGGCCAAGTTATACCAAAGGCTCTCAGCGTTAAGGAGATGGATTGGGGGTAAGGCCCTGCGACAGATCAGAGTTGTGTCTAGGGGGGTGCTTGTACATCAAGCTGACTCACGCTAAAGAAACAGGAGATAGGCTCCTGCCCTATGGGCTGTTCTTTTTACTGGTTAGGGTTAGGATTGGTACTAGGGCTATCCTACCACCTGATCCTAGATCCTACCTCGAGTACTGAGAATTAGGTGTTTGAAGCATGAAAATATGTACTATTTTTGCCAGTGTCAAAGCAGTGTTGTTTCCCCATAGCCATGTTTCATTTATGGCTCAGATCAAAATAGAAACAGTGAGATGGTGAGTGCTGAGCTGAACTGTCATCCATCAACCTGCTGTGGCTGTGGGACTGTTGTATTGTGTTCAGAGAAGGAAGAGAGGAAGAAGGGGGAATCTGTGGCGCTGCAGCACTTAGAGCAGCGTTGGTTTCTCCTGCGTTTAAATATTTCAGCAGCACAGAGAGTAAATGGCAGTGATGTGCTGCTATACCATATTCACTAAAAGGTCAAGGTGGATGGAAAAATCCAACATCTGGGCTCGTTACCCACAGCTCTAGGAGGAGAATCTGTCTTTCTGCTTTATGGAATTAAGCCAGCCTCAGATAACTTTCAACTGTTAGTCCACAATAGTGGATCTTCTATTCCCTAACGTTTTGTCGCCATTCGTAGCAAGTAGCTCTCTCTGATACTCACATGTAGGCCTAGTACTGTATCTATAATGGGTGGTTCCTTAAAGATAACAAAGGAAAACAAACGTAGATGTCATCTATGGAATGCTGAAACTCCTAGCACTAGCAAACATGACCAAATTGTTCTCTTTGTGACACCCTCATCTATTGCCTTTTATAGCGTTACAGGCATGCCTCTGGGAATATTTGTTCAGTGCCGAGGCACACCTATATTCTTCAGATTCCTTGGGGACAGCAACAGAGAATACAATATGGCTCTGGTTTCGACACAGTCCTTGAAAGATGGATGTTTTTGGTTGCCATGGCTACTGTTGTATTCTTAAACAGCATGTAAGTAATAATAAGAATTCTTACTAAAATGCAACGTTGATTTGGGTAAAATCCCTATTAAACTTGCAAACTTTCATAAACAAGTACTTCTAACATGGAACCTCATGTACAAACACAATTTTTCCCCACATAGGTCTACAACCTGGAATAATAAAGACATAATACAAAAACAAGTCTTTATTTTCCAGAACTGGTTTGACAACAGTATTATTTGGGTTAAACAATTATTGAATATTGATGGACAACTATATGATTATCCAGAACTTATTAGAACACACAATGTTACATTCACTCCTCCTCTTGTTAGAGCTGTCCCTAAAGGTACTATTCTTCTTTTAGGGGAATGTAACAATACTCCAAGTGCAACTGTTGAGGATGTTGTAGCCTCAATACAATTAGAAGGAATTGACATTTTAAACTACAAATGTAATAACATGTATATAAGGAAACTATGTCAATATGTTACTATTCCCTCTGCTAAAATGTGAACTGTTCCAGTGAACTGGAACAAAGTTCCGTTATTGTCTGGTAAATATTGTTTATCTAATAAGGTGAAAGAAGTATGATACAAACTCATTCATAGAATCTACCCTGTAAAGACCTTTATTATACACAGATTTAAAATAGCTATTGATAACAAATGTGTATTTTGTGGTTGTGACCCAGAAACTCTTGACCATTTATTTTGGGACTGTTCTTATGTCAGAAGATTTTGGTGTGAGTTAGAAGATTTTAGTTTAATATAAACAACTATTAATGTTAATTTGAAAGACTCTGATATTATGTTTGATTTTGAACCAAATGATATGGACCCTGATTTAACTTTCATTGTTCATTTGTTTATCTTTCATGGAAGATTCTTTGTCCATAAAATGAGGTGGGCAGAGCACAAACCCCTCTTCACATTATTTAAGATAGAATTTAAATATTATTTTGAAATGATCAGTAAATGTAAAAACAAAAAAGCAATATGCACCCTAAAAGTATTTAACAAATAGAAAAGGAATCTTGATATGTAACACCCCTGTCTGTTAAGTTTATGTACTCTTGTTTCTATAGTTCTGTTTTTTTGGATTTGTTGTGTTAAAAAAATAAATAATTACAATCAACATCATTCCGTGATCAGAATCAAGGTATTCCAATGGTAATCAGTTATAATGGTACATGAATTTTCCAGCATTGATCCAACACATAGCTGAGGTCTGTCCAACGCTGGTCCGACCAAGCTGACTCCACACTCCAAGACTGCTTCCATCACGTGGACTGGGAGATGTTTCGTATTGCGTCAGACAACAACATTGACGAATACGCTGATACGGTGTGCGAGTTCATTAGAACGTGCGTTGAAGATGTCGTTCCCATAGCAACGATTAAAACATTCCCTAACCAGAAACCGTGGATTGATGGCAGCATTCGTGTGAAACTGAAGGCACGAACCACTGCTTTTAATCAGGGCAAGGTGTCTGGTAACATGACTGAATACAAACAGTGCAGCTATTCCCTCCGCAAGGCTATCAAACAAGCTAAGCGCCAGTACAGAGACAAAGTAGAATCTCAATTCAACGGCTCAGACACAAGAGGTATGTGGCAGGGTCTACAGTCAATCACGGACTACAGGAAGAAACCCAGCCCAGTCTCGGACCAGGATGTCTTGCTCCCAGGCAGACTAAATAACTTTTTTGCCCGCTTTGAGGACAATACAGTGCCACTGACACGGCCTGCAACGGAATCATGCGGTCTCTCCTTCACTGCAGCCGAAGTGAGTAAGACATTTAAACGTGTTAACCCTCGCAAGGCTGCAGGCCCAGACGGCATCCCCAGCCGCGCCCTCAGAGCATGCGCAGACCAGCTGGCCGGTGTGTTTACGGACATATTCAACCAATCCCTATACCAGTCTGCTGTTCCCACATGCTTCAAGAGGGCCACCATTGTTCCTGTTCCCAAGAAAGCTAAGGTAACTGAGCTAAACGACTACCGCCCGTAGCACTCACATCCGTCATCATGAAGTGCTTTGAGAGACTAGTCAAGGACCATATCACCTCCACCCTACCTGACACCCTTGACCCTCTCCAATTTGCTTACCGCCCAAATAGGTCCACAGACGATGCAATCTCAACCACACTGCACACTGCCCTAACCCATCTGGACAAGAGGAATACCTATGTGAGAATGCTGTTCATCGACTACAGCTCGGCATTCAACACCATAGTACCCTCCAAGCTCGTCATCAAGCTCGAGACCCTGGGTCTCGACCCCGCCCTGTGCAACTGGGTACTGGACTTCCTGACGGGCCGCCCCCAGGTGGTGAGGGTAGGCAACAACATCTCCTCCCCGCTGATCCTCAACACTGGGGCCCCACAAGGGTGCGTTCTGAGCCCCCTCCTGTACTCCCTGTTCACCCACGACTGCGTGGCCATGCACGCCTCCAACTCAATCATCAAGTTTGCGGACGACACAACAGTGGTAGGCTTGATTACCAACAACGACGAGACGGCCTACAGGGAGGAGGTGAGGGCCCTCGGAGTGTGGTGTCAGGAAAATAACCTCACACTCAACGTCAACAAAACTAAGGAGATGATTGTGGACTTCAGGAAACAGCAGAGGGAACACCCCCATCCACATCGATGGAACAGTAGTGGAGAGGGTAGCAAGTTTTAAGTTCCTCGGCATACACATCACAGACAAACTGAATTGGTCCACTCACACAGACAGCATCGTGAGGAAGGCGCAGCAGCGCCTCTTCAACCTCAGGAGACTGAAGAAATTCGGCTTGTCACCAAAAGCACTCACAAACTTCTACAGATGCACAATCGAGAGCATCCTGGCGGGCTGTATCACCGCCTGGTATGGCAACTGCACCGCCCTCAACCGTAAGGCTCTCCAGAGGGTAGTGAGGTCTGCACAACGCATCACCGGGGGCAAACTACCTGCCCTCCAGGACACCTACACCACCCGATGCTACAGGAAGGCCATAAAGATCATCAAGGACATCAACCACCCGAGCCACTGCCTGTTCACCCCGCTGTCATCCAGAAGGCGAGGTCAGTACAGGTGCATCAAAGCTGGGACCGAGAGACTGAAAAACAGCTTCTATCTCAAGGCCATCAGACTGTTAAACAGCCACCACTATCATTGAGTGGCTACTGCCAACACACTGTCAATGACACTGACTCTACTCCAGCCACTTTAATCATGGGAATTGATGGGAAATTATGTAAATATATCACTAGCCACTTTAAACAATGCTACCTTATATAATGTTACTTACCCTACATTGTTCATCTCATATGCATACGTTGATACTGTACTCTATATCATCGACTGCATCCTTATGTAATACATGTATCACTAGCCACTTTAACTATGCCACTTGGTTTACATACTTATCTCATATGTATATACTGTACTCGATATCATCTACTGTATCTTGCCTATGCTGCTCTGTACCATCACTCATTCATATATCCTTATGTACATATTCTTTATCCCCTTACACTGTGTATAAGACAGTAGTTTTTTTTTTGGAATTGTTAGTTAGATTACTTGCTCGTTATTACTGCATTGTCGGAACTAGAAGCACAAGCATTTCGCTACACTCGCATTAACATCTGCTAACCATGTGTATGTGACAAATAAAATTTGATTTGATTTGATTTGATTTTAACTTATAACCCAGTCATGCAGACCCACGGTCTGTACAGCGTTGATGTGAAATTTAACAAGAAAACCTCAGGAGGAGTTGGTCCTCATAGCTCTCTGCTGTCAAAATTAGATCAATATGGAGTATGAATCTGAGATTGAGTTGGTAGTGATGACCTAGAACGGTGAGCTCCTCTTAGACAAACAGATGTGTGGAATTTCAGATGGACCTGAGAAGGCACGGAACGGCTGAAATGTTTGGAACTGTAGTTGGCTCTTCTTCTCTGTCTCTCTCTCTTTTTTCTGTCATTCTCTCTCTCTCTCTTTCTCCCTCTCACCTCTCGGTGCTTCAAGGATATACACTGTACACACACACTAAATATAAACTGAGTTATGTGACAGAAATGTCACCCCATTTAATGTGCGTTCAAATTCAATGTTTATCACTTACAAGCTCAATTTAACATCCGTGGGAGTAGTTTGCTTCTATAAAAAAATATGCTGGAGAAGCCTGCATGCAAAACTGCCGCAACAAGACAGAGTAACAGTCTGAAATTGCACGTTTAAATTGCACATTTAAAATCAGCACTAATGCAGCAGTGGAATTCCAAAACAGACCAGATCAGAAATGCAACTGTAAAGTCCCTCTTCCAAAGTGTGTGAATGTGTCTGTCCTTCCAGCCTGTGTGTGTGTCCTTCAGCTCTGTGTCTGTGCTTGTCTGTGTGTGTGTGTGTGCGTGTGTGCTCTTAATCGTTCCCCAGCGTTAAGACTCATTAGAGCACCAAGTCTTTCAGCCCAAGGTTCAAATCACCGCCCAGACAGACCCATCGACAGGGGGTGGAGAGGAGAAAACTGATGTCAGATATCTTTCTCTCTCTGAGAATGTTTTTCAGTGTAATATTATTTTGTCTCCTGTCCGCATGTCTCATGTGCATTGGCCTTTTCTCCAGCAGGTTATTGGCTCTGTGTAATGGATAGTTCATGCTTTGAAATCACCTTGTTGGCCACTGCATGGCTGCTAATGGTGTGTGTGCATATGTGTGTGTACTCCTACTCTGGACCTTGTCCTGAGCCAGAGGATTTGGGCTCTGCTCTCACCCATAGAATTAGGATTGTCTTTCAACCGCTCTCCAGCTTCATCATTGTCATCTTTCTTTGTGACATGTACAGGGGGAGTCAGGTGTCACATTCAATTTGGTTCCAGGTAGAACCTCTTTTGGTTCCAAGGAGAACTATTTTGGGTTCCATGTAGAACCCTCTGTGTAAAGGGTTCTACCAGGAACCAAAAAGGGTTATTCTATTGGGACAGCCGAAGAACCATTTTAGGTTCTAGATAGCATCTTGTAGGACGATTTACTCAACCTTTATCAGGAACAGAGGCCATTGAAACAGGATACAGAGACCTAGACACATGACCTCTAACCAGGAACTGTGTTCCATTACTTTGTTTCCTACCCTAGGATTTGATCACAGGGAGAGCAATGTATTTTAAAGGCTATCAAAAATCCCCCTCCTTGTCTGACATTACGTTATTGGTTTGTTTTGGTAACTACGGTTACGCAGTTCAGTCAATATATTTGTGTGACCATCTGGGTTTCCAACCTGGGTCCCCTGCACGCCACAAGTCTGTGTTATCGAACTAAACTTAAGCCTTGGCACGGGTGCGAAAACAAGTTCTCAGGTCTCATTTGTCATCACAGATTTCCATATACAGTAAGACAATGTACACTCAACGGACCTTATTTAAGCAGAGTGCAGTTGCACCACCCAAGTCCACAATCTCTTTACATTATGTTGATTAACTTGTTTGTTTATGTGTGCTGGTTTTTATTGCACCGGTCTCGGTATAAAGTGACCTTGTTAGTTTATTGATGTAACGCTCTTCACGCTTTTATGGAGTGTAAAATGAATGAGCTGTCTGTGTGTGTGTGTGTGTGTGTGTGTGTGTGTCTCATGCGTGGGGGCCGTGGAGTGCGCTGCCCTGCATTCTAAAGTGATGTCACATGCTGTGCAGACCAGTATGCATTGGGCTCATGGCTTGACGCCACAGACGGCATGACTAGCTGGGATCAACGTTTGGTAAAAACTCAGACACAACTCCCAAAGGTTTAGATTAATAATGATTTATAAAATCCATATTCAGCAATATTATTCAACATCACTCAATTTTATATGCATAATGTTAGTTTTCAACAAAGTACATTTCATATGGAAAAGTAAGAACTACATTATATGGTTTTAAATGATTAACTTTGCTAGTTTACTGCTTGAGGAAATACCAAAATTAAATCATAAAAACATGATGTAATTGCAATTACAATAATTGCTGCCACAATGAAACTATGTCTTAAAGGCAAAACAATAAAATGCTGAATAGATTACGTACTCTGTAGAAAACCATGTTTAATGCAGGAGATTTGGTACCCGTATGAATTAAACATTAGTGCACCTTGTTTATTCCCATCCTTCAACCACAACTCACTTTTTACATAATTTAATTCCGTTCCATCGCAGGCAGTGCATCTGAAAGCTTTTTAAATGAAGCCTTTTAAATTAAGGTTCTGGTGCATCTATAAAACAAAAGCAATTTAGGTCAAAAGAGTCCATATTAACAAAGGAAATTGAAGGAGTAACAGTACATATAGATAGCAATAAAAAAAAATGTACCATAGAGGCTCAGAGTAAGTTAGAGGAAAAACTAAACGAAATGGAGGAACTTATTCAAGAAAGATCCAGTGTAATATACTATAAAAATAAAAACGAACTGGATGGAATATGGGGAAAAATGCATCAAATTATTTTTCAATCTTCAACATTGAAATGCTACCAACATTTTTTTTACTGAAACTTGTTACAAATGAAGTCACTCATGATTCACCAAACAATATTTTGAAAGAGGAAGTAAAGCACTTTAAGAATACGTTTTATTTTCAGTCTCCTCCATCTCCACTAACCTAAGCTAATTGTATGGATTTTTTCCTATTAATAATGTAAAATTAACATCTGTACAGGAAGCCTCATGTGGAGGCCAAATTACAGAGGAACCTCTAGATGCAATTAAAGCCTTTACGTCCGGGAAAACTCCAGGGCTGGATGGCATACCAGTGGAAGTATACCAAACTTTATTTTTTTATATACTCAGAGGACCATTATTAGCATGTTTTAACCACTCATATATAAACGGTAGATTATCGGACACACAACAAAAAGTGTGTTCGATAATCTACCGTTTATATATGAGTGGTTAAAACATGCTAATAATGGTCCTCTGAGTCTCATCGCGCACCAGCGACTCCTGTGGCGGGCCAGGTGCAGTCCACGCTAACCAAGGTTGCCAGGTGCACGGTGTTTCCTCCGACACGGTGCGGCTGGCTTCCGGGTTGGATGCGGGCTGTGCTAAGAAGCAGTGCGGCTTGGTTGGGTTGTGTATCGGAGGATGCATGACTTTCGACCTGTAGCGATGAGACAAGATAGTAGCTAACAATTGGATAACACGAAATTGGGGAGAAAAAGGGGTAAAATTCAAAAAAAGAAAGAAAAAGGGTTTGATAAAGTACAACTGGAGTTTATATATTAATGCCTAGAATATTTCAATTTTGGATAATCTCTTATAAAATGAGTTAGTGAAGTATAGTAAACCTAGGTGTAAAATAGTAAATAATGGCTACATCTCAGAACATTTTAAACTGTCAAGGAGTAAAACAAGGTTGTCCACTATCGGTATATCTATTTATTATTGCAAAAATGTTGTTGTCAATGTACATTCATGATTTCTTTTCAAACCACGATTAGAATCCCTCCACAGCCTCAGAGGATCTAGATACTTTTTCTAATCTCTGGATTAAAACCACATTTTGATAACCAATATTACGTATTGGATCACAAAAAAAATATGCAACTTACATTACGTGTAGTTTACCAATAAAATTGTCTGACGGGATGTGGACAGACTCAGTATACATATCCCAAAAGACAGAAATTCTCTCACTCCAATACATTTTTATAGAAAGTTAGCAAAAAAGACAAGATCTCGCTACCGTGGAAAGGAAAATACCTGTCTATTTGTGGAATAATCGCCCTGATTAACTATTTAGTCATAGCAGTTTATTTGCTTATGGTTTTGTCTACACCTAGTGACCTACTTCTAAAATTATATAAACACAAAATATTCAATTTCATTTGGAAGTGCAAGCTAGACAAAATGAAAAGGGCCATTTTGTATAATGAATATGAATTCAGAGGGCAGAAATTATTAAATATGAAAACTCTCACTAAAGGCATCCGTCATAGAAAAGTTACTTAAATCCAAAATGGTTCTCTAGTAAATAAGTATGTATGTCTCACCCAATGTTCAAGAATGGTGTTACGTCCGTCGTTGAATGAGTGAGACCAAAGCTCAGCGTGGATAGTGTTCATGATAATTTAATAATGAACCACCGACAAAACATAAATAAACGTAAAGTTCTGCAGGGCTAGATAGCGACTGTGCAGCAAAAAAAAAAAAACTGATCCCACAAACTCAGGTGGAAAACAGGCTGCCTAAGTATGATTCCCAATCAGAGACAACGATAGACAGCTGCCTCTGATTGGGAACCATACCCGGCCAACAAAGAAATAGAAAACTAGAATGTCCACCCAAATCACACCCTGATCTAACCAAATAGCGAAATAAACAGGCTCTCTAAGGTCAGGGCGTGACAAATGGCCTATTTCCCTTTATTCAGATTACAACTGCTCACTTTCGGTTATCTGAAAATGAAATAATCTCCAAAATATCATTTTAACAAGTTTTTAACAAGCCTTAGAAAGTTGGTTGCAATTTCAGTTTAATCCACCTGAAAATACAGAACAATAATACAACAAATATTGTGGTTAAACTCAAATATACTAATTGATTTAAAAATATTTTCCTATAAAATGTTTAAAAAAGGTATAATCTTTGTAAATTATTTCATAAATAGGACTGGTGGAGTTATGTCACACAAGCAGCTAACACAGACATATGGAAATGTCTGCTCTATTACAATCAACTAATTGCAGCATTACAGCAAAAATGGAAGAGGCAAGTAGAAGGGGGAGAAAGTAAGGAACTTGTCTGTCAGCCCTGCATTAAAGACCAAAAATGGTTAAAGAAAATTGTGATAAATAAAAATATATACCAGCTTCATTTAAGGACCAGAAAATTGACAGCTGTGCCATATATATTGTTGGGAAGAGATTTTCGATGTACCGATTCTATGGGAAGAGATTTTCGATGTACCGATTCTATGGCACATGGTTTATGAATTGACACCCAAAACGACACCGGATTCAAAACTTCAATGTTTTCAATTTAAATTATTGTACAGAATTCTTGCAACCAATAGAATGTTATATATGGGGGATACAATCTTCCCAGCTCTGCAGATTTTACTGCGAGGAGGCAGAGTCATTGGATCATTTATTTTGGTATTGTCCATATGTAGGTCATTTCTTGGGCAAGGACCCCAAGCATACTTCCAAAGTTGTGGCAAAATGGCTTAAGGACAACAAAGTCAAGGTATTGGAGTGGCCATCACAAAGCCCTGACTTCAATCCTATAGAAAATTTGTGGGCAGAACTGAAAAAGCGTGTGCGAGCAAGGCAAGACAGGGAATGTTAACTAGGATTAAATGTCAGGAATTGTGAAAAACTGAGTTGAAATGTATTTGGCTAAGGTGTATGTAATCGTCTGACTTCAACTGTATGTACACTACTGTTCAAAAGTTTGGGGTCACTTAGAATTTTCTAGTATTTGAAAGAAAAACACATTTTTTGTCCTTTAAAATAACATGACCATTGATCAGAAATACAGTGTAGACGTTGTTATTGTTGTAAATGACTATAGCTTTTTAATGGAATGTCCAGAAACTCCAGATACTGAACCAGCCTTCTTTAATCAGAAGAACAGTTTTCAGCTGTGCTAACATAATTTCCAAAGGGTTTTCTAATGATCAATTAGCCTTTTAAAATGATAAACTTGGATTAGCTAACACAACGTGCCATTGGAACACAGGAGTGATGGTTGCTGATAATGGGCCTCTGTATGCCTATGTATATATTCCATAAAAAAATCTGCTGTTTCCAGCTACAATAGTCGTATACAACATTAACAATGTCTACACTGTATTTCTGATCAATTTGCTTTTCTATCAAAAACAAGAACATTTCTAAAAGTGACCCCAAACTTTTGAAAGGTAGTGTATGTATGTATATGGATGTATATATTTACTCCCAAAATATATGGTGGGTTGGAAATGATGCAGACAATTACATTGATGGAAGCAACAATCTATCCTCTATATTAAAGCGGATCCACCCCCTAAACCATTCTAAATAATAATAACAAAAAAAATAAAAAATAGATTCTGTTGCATCTCATTGTGAAGAAAAAGTAACATAGAGCCATTTCACTTCCTTGTTGTGGACCAATCGACAGGAGTCAGAACCCAATCTAACCCAGTCAGGGTCATGTTCAGTTGGTGGAAAACCAATTGAAACGGAATGAAACGGTGATGTAGCCTACTATCTGAACTTGTCCATTGTGTTAAGTTGAGTTAGTAATTGAAATCACCTTTGTGGATGGAAAGTGCTGTATTTGCATCTTTTCTATCACGGCAAGATTGAGATGACCTATTCCCTTGCCCATTTATTTCCCATACCCCCCCCTCTCTCTCTCTCTCTCTCTCTCTCTCTCATTCTCTCAAAGCCTCTCTCTCACACACTCTCACTCTTGCTCTCTTTCTGTGTGTGTGAGAAACTGGCTGTGTACCAGCTATTCAAGCTGGATGAATTACACAATAAAATGCACTATTCAACCCACACTCTTTTTTTTACCTCTCTTTCTTTCTCTTCTTTCTCTCTCTCCTTCCATCCCATGTGTGAGGGAGATTTGGTCCATTGTGCAGAGGTGCTTATACAAGGCCATGGCCTCTCCATATGGCAGCAGGCAAGCAATCTGACAGGCCATTAATGATTACATGGAGCCTCACGTCCGTTCTCTAACACAAAACAGAATACATTAGCATTCTTCTGTTCTAACATTAGTATTCTATCTGAACAGGAACATTTGTTCAGGGGCTTCTGGTGTTCAAGGGCCGTATAATGGATATTAGGCATGAGGAAAACAGGTATGCGTCATCAACGACGAGGCCCATTTTTTTTAGCGACGACCACTGTACAAAACCCTATGACTTTAATCATTAAACCCTCACTAAACCCTCTCTCTGGCTAGGACATTATAGACAAACTCTGCGTGACTTTTACTGCTGAGGTAGGCCACCATCCCCCATCTCAGCCTGACCCCATTGACCAGTGGCATAGGCCACTTCCCACCTCTATGTTAGAGACTAGGTTGCCAGGTTACTAAGTCAGCTGACCTGGTCAGCCAATCACAGGCCATATCTGGTGGAGTAACATCTCTATATTCCTGCCTGTTCTTTAGTTGGACACAGGGCTGCAGAGAGACAACAGGCTAGAAGAACTCTGCACCACCTCAACACAACTCACCACAGGACCCTTCCTACAAGGACAGGCCACCCTGGACCTCCCTACCATGTGTAAGTGAGTGAACGCAGACAAACAAAAGGTGTGATGGGTCCGCACTCAAAAAGATGTTGCATAAAGCTTACTTCATTTTTGTTGTTTTACTGCATCAAGGATAGTGTACACAGACGTTTCGGCTTTGCAGCCTTCTTCAGCGTATAGGTACAGTTTTATTTTAATTAAAAGCAGCATTTGTAAGGAACAACCGATGAGCAGCAGGTGCTTCTAATCAGGGTTGTCACTCATCTGCTAATCAGGGATGTGGCTTTTCTGGTCTACCTGTATACAAGTTAGTCACAAAGAAATACACAATTATAGGTTATAGGAGCGGGTACAAAGGGAAATTCATGAATCAATTGACTTACAGTAATCGTCTGCTCACTTGGACACATTATATCAGACGGCTTGCCACAAGGACATCAGGCTCAGCCGTTCATAAATATGTGGGACTGATTCATAAACGACATGCAAAATCTAATATGGACAGTGTTCTTGTGTAACAGTCTAAATTTGGCCTGTAGGAAGGAGCTTAAATCTAGTTACTTGTTAAAACTGTGTAGAGATATAGAATTCAATATATATATATATCCACATGGCTTTTCTTTGGAGTAATTTGTTGTAGTAATCAGCTCCTCTGCGTGGTGGATTAACTTTTTCGATCCCAACGCAACACAATTAATTTAAAAAATGGTTTGGTTCTATAAAGTGTCTCGTAATTGGCTAGGTGAAATATTTTTGCGTGAATGACCATAAAACCACTATCACTAAACTGTCACTTTCACGTAGTCCACTTCCTGTTTGCTGTGTGTGTGGTTGTCTTGTGTGGCAATAAACATGTTCTGTACACCTGTCTCCTACTGGTCATTTCTGTCCTCTTACCAGGATGCTGGGACAGTTGCACCAATAATCTAAATCAGCGCCTCTATCAGAGACCGCTACATGGTGGCGCTCTTTTTAAACCACAAAAGGTAAAGAAATCTTCAGAACGTTGGAAAGCCCATTCACTTATATCACAGGCTGGCTAACGTTAGCTATGCATTATTTAACCTGGTAGGCCAGTTGAGAACAAGTTCTCATTTACAACTGCGACCTGGCCAAGATAAAGCAAAGCAGTGTGACAAAAACAACACAGAGTTACACATAGGATAAACAAACGTACAGTCAAAACAATAGAAAAATCTGTATATACTGTGTGCAAATGAAGTAAGGAGGTAAAGCAATAAATAGGCCAATAGTGGCGAAGAAATGACAATTTAGCAATTTACACTGGAGTGATGTATGTGCAGATGAGGATGTGCAAGTAGAAATATTGGTGTGCAGAAAAACAAATATGGGGATGAGGTAGGTAGTTGGTTGGATGGGCTATTTACAGATGAGCTGTGTACAGCTGCAGAGATCAGTATGCTGCTCTGACAGCTGACGCTTAAAGTTTGTGAGGGAGATATAAGACTCCAACTTCAGGGATTTTTGCAATTTGTTCCAGCCATTGGCAGCAGAGAACTGGAAGGAAAGGTGGACTAAGGAGGTGTTGGCTTTGGGGATGACCAGTGAAATACACCTGCTAGAGTGCGTGCTACGGGTGGGTGTTGCTAAGGTGACCAGTGAGCTGAGATAAGGTGGAGCGTTACCTAGCAAAGACTTATAGATGACCTGGAGCCAGTGGGTTTGGCGACGAATATGTAGTGAGGGTCAGCCAACGAGAGCATACAGGTCGTAGTGGTGGGTGGTATATGGGGCTTTGGTGACAAAACGGATGGCACTGTGATAGACTACATTCAATTTGCAGAGTAGAGTGTTGGAGGCTATTTTGTAAATGACATCGCCGAAGTCAAGAATCGATAGGATAGTCAGTTTTACGAGGGTATGTTTGGCAGCATGAGTGAAGGAGGCTTTGTTGCGAAATAGGAAGCCAATTCTGGATTTAACTTTGGATTGGAGATGCTTAATAATTTGAGTCTGGGAAGGAGAGTTTAGTCTAGTCAGACACCTAGGTATTTATAGTTGTCCACATATTCTAAGTCAGAACCGTCCAGTGTAGTGATGCTAGTCAGGCGGGCGGGTGCGGGCAGCGATCAGTTGAAGAGCATGCACTTAGTTTTACTAGCATTTAAGAGCCTTGGAGGCCACGGAAGGAGTGTTGTATGGCATTGACGCTCGTTTGGAGTTTTGTTAACACAGTGTCCAAAGATGGGCCAGATGTATCCAGAATGGTGTCGTCTGCGTAGAGGTGGATCAAAGAATCACCCGCAGCAAGAGTGACATCATTGATTTATAAAAGCCTGAGAATTGAACCCTGTGGCACCCCCAGAGACTGCCAGAGGTCAGTCAGGCCCTTCGATTTGACACACTGAACTCTATTTGAGAAGTAGTTGGTGAACCAGGGGAGGCAGTCATTAGAGAAACCAAGGCTGTTGAGTCTGCCGATAAGAATACAGTGATTGACAGAGTTGAAAGCCTTGGCCAGGTGGATGAATACGGCTGTACAGTACTGTTTTTTATCGATGGCAGTTATGATATCATTTAGGACCTTGAGCGTGTCTGAGGTGCACCCATGACCAGCTCGGAAACCAGATTGCATAGTGGAGAAGGTACGGTGGGTTCGAAATGGTCGGTGATCTGTTTGTTCACTTGGCTTTCGAAGACTTTAGATAGGCAGTGCAGGATGGATATAGGTCTATAACAGTTTGGGTCAAGAGTGTCTCCCCCTTTTGAAGAGGGGGATGACCGTGGCCGCTTTCCAATCTTTAGGAATCTTAGACGATACGTAAGAGAGGTTGAACAGACTAGTAATAGGGTTGCAACAATGGCGGCGGATAATTTTAGGAAGAGAGGGTCCAGATTGTCTAGCCCAGCTGATTTGTAGGGATCCAGATTTTGCAGCTCTTTCAGAACATCAGCTGTTTAGATTTGGGTGAAGGAGGAGCGGGGGGGGGGGACCTTGGGCCAGTTTTTGCGGGGGTGCAGAGCTGTTGGCCGGGGTTGGAGTAGCCAGGTGGAAAGCATGGCCAGCCGTAGAGAAATGCTCTTGAAATTCTTGATTATCGTGGATTTATCAGTGGTGACAGTTTTTCCTAGTCTCAGTGCAGTGGGCAGCTGGGAAGACGTACTCTTATTCTCCATGGACTTTACAGTGTCCCAAAACTTTTTGGAATTAGTGCTGCAGAATTTCTGTTTGAAAAAGCTAGCCTTTGCTTTCCTAACTGACTGTGTGTATTGGTTCCTGACTTCCCTGAAAAGTTGCATATCGTGGGGACTTTTCAAATCTAGTGCAGTACACCACGGGGTGTTTTTGTGCTGGTCATGGGCAGTCAAGTCTGGAGTGAACCAAGGACTATATCTGTTCTTAGTTCTACATTTTTTGAAAGGGTAATTCTTATTTAAGATGGTGAGGAAAGCACTTTTAAAGAACAACCAGGCATCCTCTACTGACGGGATACCTGGGCCAAGTCGACTAGAAAGGCCTGCTCGCAGAAGTGTTTTAGGGAGCACTTGACACTGATGAGGGGTGGTCGTTTGACCGCGGACCCATTACGGACGCTGGCAACGAGGCAGTGATTGCAGAGGTAAATTTAGAGGGCAAGTTGGTCAGGAGGATATCTATGAGGGTGCCCATGTTTACAGATTTGGGGTTGTACCTGGTAGGTTCCTTGATAATATGTGTGAGATTGAGGACATCTAGCATCAGACACAGGTGGCAAAACAACCCATGCCATGGTGTGATGAGAGGAGAGGATACTGTGGAATGTAGGAGTCTAGCGTGACACACACAGTCACACACACACACTGGAGCGTGCTCTACTAACACTAGCCCAGGCAGGTCAGGTATCAGTAGGTGTCATGTGAGGTCGGAAGTAACCAGAGAAGAGCAGGTTCAACAGATACCGGCTCAGGTCTCAGCTGTTTACGTCAATGTTTCCACTCATGCCCCAGCCCTCCACTCAGACAGTACACCTGTTAGTATGTATTCAGGAACAGATGAATTCAGGTTGTGAGCCCTGGGGTTTCGTCCCATGGTCAGTTTAGTATAACCTGAATGCATCAGTTTTAACACTGAGATATTCTTTGTCTTTAGTGATGCTAACATTTTAACATTTAACATTCCAGACCTGATAGACTGCTATTATTCTGGCTGTGACTGAAACATTTCACACCACAGTTCAACTGCAAGAGGCAATTAAGTACTAATTCATACTTGTTAATTTGAAAATCCAGAAGTCGCATCATGCGGAAAAAAACAACACACATACTGGCGCATGCACAAATATGCGTGTGTGTGGGTGTCTATTCCCGCGTGTGTGTCTGCCTGTGTGTGTGATGTAGTTGGGGGGCAGAGCATGTCACATGCGAGTCCTTCACATAACCCTGTGTACTTTTTCAGGCTCCCCAAAATAGAACTGTACATGTGTCGCCCCTCAATGCCTCGTTATTTTAAGGGTATAAGACATAGGCTGCAGGGAGGTTCACACACTATCTCTGAAGGCTCTATCCCTCAGTTCTTTCCTGCCTCGATTTACTCTTTCCTTCTCCTTTCCCTATGTATCGATCTCTCACTCCCTTGCCCTTTCCTTTTTTAAATGCTCCTTCTCTACCTTGCCCTTTCCTCGCTCGCTCCATATTCGCTGTAGCAGCTGTGATTTCTCTTTCTCCCTCCCTCCTCTCTCTCTCTGTAATATTAGCAGGCCAGTTGGCTGCAGTGTGATTAATTGGTGGATAGACAGACAGGCTTCTGGTTGTAAACAGAGATGTTGTACCCTCCTGTTTTGTTTTCCTGCGTTGGGAGACCAGAACGAATCACAATGCAAACTGAACACTGAGCAGCAGGACACAGAACAGGTGCTTCAAGCCATACGCACAGTTGGTTGGGGATCTGAATGCGTGTGATAGTCAATGCGCCATTTAAAGGGTTAAAGGTACTCTCCGATTGAGCTGACATCTGCAGCTTTTTACACGCGAACGCAATCTCCACTAATGCGGATGTAACACTGCCTTTATAAGCCACGATCGGGTTAAATCTCATTCTAGGAACACTGGATATACAATAGAAACATTTTGTCTCTCTATGAGAACAATGATGGCTGTTAATCCTTTCTATTAAGATATACCAAAACAATAAAGGAGTGCCTTTGAATCCAATTACCCTTGAATCCAAAGAGCACCCTCTCTACTACCATCTAACATTATGAGCTAAGTAGCACTTCTTACCACCAACCATTTTGTACAGAAACCAGCCACGCTCAGCTCCATGTACAACAGTCAGTTAGTGTATAATGTATTTTAGCCCTGGAGGTGGCCATTATAGACTGCTATCCCAGACTGCAGTGCCAGCAGGCCAGCGGTTGACACAGGTTGTTTTTATTCATGAGTCATGGGCCTGGATATACTGTCAGTCCTGTCTAGTGACTGACTGGCAGGTGATGTGTGTATCCTGTTTCAAAGGGGATCCCATTTACACCAACACACACAGTACCTAGTCCGAAAACAATACAGTAAGTCAATTAGCAGAAGGGATCCATAGTTTCCTATATATCCATATACGGGCGCATCTTTACATGACACCTGATACTGTCAGAAATTTGATCATGTGAGGTAATGGACACAGAGAAATGGCAGTAAAATCCTGAAAATATATCTTCTGGTAAATATAGACAGTCATACTGTATATAGCCACATGCCTATTAGGACAAGATGAGAGAGGAGAGAGCGAGGAAGATCAGAAAGTGAGAGAGATAAAGAGGAGAGAGTAAATATATAGTTTGTCTTCCTACTCTGATGGATCAGGGGTACACTGGATTACTGTTGTTGAGTTCCTCTGCGAACATTTGAAGATGTCCCCTCTAACCCCTCACACAATCCCCCCTCCTGAGGCTCAGTGTCATGTGTGAGGAGTTTGGACTGTTGGTTGCGTGGGCCTGCCTGCTTGGCCAAAACGCCCTAGAAAGCCGCCGACCTAGTTGAAGGTAATAACGTTCACCCTTGACCCTAGTGCCGGTCTTGAATGCAATTCTAGATGTTGTTGGAACCTGGAAGGACGTCTAACTTTGACTTCAAACTAGAGTGATCTCCCTGGCATGGGGCATCAGCTCTTCACTGGCACCACAGCAGCTGTAAATGTGTGAGATGTGTGTTTGTTCTCTCGCTCTCTCTCTGTGTGTGTGTGTGTGTGTGTGTTCGTGCGCATGTTAATGTGAGAGAGGTACAGAAATAGAGTTGCTGTTGTTGACCAGAGTTGTCCATGAATCACCCTGTGCTCTCCCTTCAGTTTTACATCAAATCTCTCTCTCTCTCCCTGGAAAAAAGAACCTAAGACACCACTTCACTGCATCATCACATGACAGGGGTAAAATAAGAAGTAGCTGCAGTAGACTGGTCTGGGATATGGACATGATTGTGTCAGTAACTACCATACACCTCTAAAGACACAAACTCGACATAATTCTCCCTCAGGCAGATTGGTTTCTATATGGTTTACAAGCCTGAAAAGATTGTCTTTGAATTCTTCCAGTGTAGCTCATTTAGTGAAATGGGATTCCAGCCCAGCTGAAAAGCAAGTAGAGTCAATCAGCTATAAACACACAATCTTTCCATAAATCGTATTTCCGTTCTGCTGAGCCCAGGGTCCCATGGCTAATTCGTCCAAACAAGATGGAAGTCTCAGTGGCGTTCACTGTATTGATTAAACTGTCTGATAATTACAGCCAAGGACTCTGTGTTTCTGTAGTCCAACTTTATGTATTTCTTATCGTCCAATTTATAGCATGGCTTTGCCGCAGTACCACTTACCAGCGCAAACTGTGTATGGTAACAACATAGTTTACCGACACAGTATGCAGGGGCGGAACTATGCATCTTTCTCTTTGATGCTACAGCTCCCATATGCTTCACATACTGTATGTTTATATACTGTTCTGTAGCCTGAGACTCCATTTAACCACTGTGAGTGGAAGAGTAAGTGTGTAAGTGTTGTGTTCTGTTGTATACCATCTCCTTTGCTTTACTCTGTACAGAAGGCGGCCATAGGCCACTACAGAGTACAGACTCTGTCTTGAGGAAACACTGGCTAATTAGATCACCACACAATACAAGCTCAGTCAAGCGTTAATATCAAACACACACGCATGTGCATGCACACAGGCACACACACGCATACACACGTACGCAAACACACACAGACACAAACATATGCACACAGACACACATGTATGTACACACACAGTCGCACACAAAGACACATACTAGGACACACACGCACAGCCTTATCCATTGCGGGAACTGGAAATTAAGCCTGATTTGACCCTACGTTTCTGGAGGGGTGCTATAAAAGGGAACACTCCTCCTGGAGTTGTTGATGAGATTGCGTAATGTCTGTGATGTCAGCACTCTGCTCGTCACGGTAACCAGTGACGTTGAATGGCAAGAAAAAGCAGAGAGTGAAACACACACTCAGATGGGGGGGAGAGAGAGAGAGAGAGAGAGAGAGAGAGTGCCTGTGAGGTAGATCAGTGAGTTGTATATAGCTAAGTCAGTAATCTGTATGGGTTAATGAGCTAAACTGAGCGTGGTTAGCCATGGCTGCTGTTCAGTCTGACTGGCCACTGACACCACAGAGGAAAGCTTCATAGAAAATCCTCCGTGGGACAGTTGAGACACACAAATAAGAACGTGAATGTCACTGACTCGGCATTCGTTATGATCTCTATCTCTCATTCTCTACAACTGTGTTGAAACGATAGTGTCATATACTACATTAAAACCAACATCTTATCTATGTCGTGTACATGTATTGCTGTTATATTAGGCAAAGTGCATATACGTGTTTCAACTCAGTGTAATGTGTGAAATTGTGTTGTGAAAGTTGTAAGGTCATTTCCATTGTTTGAGTGCTGTGGAGATCAACATGGGGTCTTATTAAGAAACCCGATAAATAATCAGATTGTCACTGTGTCAGGAGAGACAAAGCATGCAGACACGCATAAAGAAATGTGTTGCTAGTCATCATTTCAAAAAACTTCTGACCACAGCCAAGTTACAAGAAACTTGCAGCACATGTTTCATATGTCACATACAGACGTAGGATCTTACTTTGAGCCAGTTTGCTACAGCAGGAAAGTAATCCTGCAGCCTCAGGAAATGGGATCGTTATGTGGATTATACTTAATGGACATTTTTGTAGGGGTTGATACATTTCAAGTCTTCAAGTGTAGATGACTAACTTCAGGAGCCGTTTTAAACCTCAAATACACTACAAGTTTTAAATGTCCTGCAATGCTGGAATGTTCTCTTGCAACAAGGTTATCGAATTAAGATCCTACATGTGTACTTATACACAAGATTTGTCATATATACCAGTATGTCGCAATCCTCTGGTGACACAGACAGTAGAATGAATCCTTATGATAACTATGCATCCAGTATAACCACACAACAAAGCCAGACAAATATGTGAACCAAGTAGCATTGTCATGAAGTGGTTTGTGCCAAACAAGTGACGTAATCACTGGATTGAACACCCTGATGACAGCTGGTTGAGTAAAATGCCTATTTTCCCTGTGTATGCTCAGTAATCTCTCCATCTCTATACCTCTCCACTCCTCTCCTCTTCCCAATTTTAATGTTTGACTGAAAGCCTAGAGATAAATCCCAAAATAGAAGGGCAGGAGAGAGGGATGAGTGAGTCATCCAGATCATCTGCACTGGTGGGTGTGTGTGTGTGTGTGTGTGTGTGTGTGTGTGTCAGGGGGGAGAACACGGTGTACCCTGACAGTTTTCCTGGCCCGTGTTCAGCTACAGGAGTCTGCATGCAGCTATGTGCCTCGGGGTCACCGACACTCACATCCTCACCCCTCTCTCCCATCTCTCCCCCTTCCTCTGTCATCCTCCCCATCATTACCCCTTTAAACCCGCTTCTCCCTCTCTCCACCTCTGTTTCCATCCCCCTCTACTTACCCCTTCTACTTATCTCGCCTTCTCTCTCCCTCTTTGTCTCTCTATCTCGTTCTCTCTCCGCCGTGTCCTCTAGCATCTGAGTGGTGTAGTGGAATAGGTCATGTGAGGAGAATGTCGTTTGCTGTGCCAAGCTTGCAGGCTGGCGCCGGTAGCACAGAAACAATGCTTAAAACTTTTCCACCAGAACACCACACACGCACGTGCGCACCCACGAACACAATTATGTGAAGACCTGGCATAACCTAAACACTCTCTCTCTCGCACGCACGCACGCACACACACACACAACTTCCACCAGCCAAGGACTCTGTGGGAAGGGAACACACTGTTGTAGTCTAACCAGACTCTAACATGGGAGCATGAGGTGTGTTGGTGAGTACAATCTGTGTACCTTCTGTTATGGCCTTATGAAGCTGTATGGAGGCCAGTATCACCACTTATGAAGATGTAGGGAGGCCAGAATTAACACTTATGAAGATGTATGGAGGCCAGTATCAACACTTATGAAGATGTATGGAGGCCAGTATCAACACTTATGAAGATGTAGGGAGGCCAGTATCACCACTTATGAAGATGTATGGAGGCCAGTACTAACACTTATGAAGATGTATGGAGGCCAGTATCAACACTTATGAACATGTATGGAAGCCAGTATTAACACTTATGAAGATGTATGGAGGCCAGTACTAACACTTATGAAGATGTATGGAGGCCAGTACTAACACTTATGAAGATGTATGGAGGCCAGTACTAACACTTATGAAGATGTATGGAGGCCAGTACTAACACTTAAGGTCCAATTCCATGAAACCAGAAGGGTGGTCAATTGTTTGAATAAAGCATCTTTATTTTGTATTAAATTACCTGACAGTCCCAAATTGCCCCTTATTTAAATTCCCTTTTAAACTAGGTTAAAAAGGGAAAGAAAAGTCATGAAACAACTAGGATGGAACCTCTAAGCGACGCCCCAAGTTTTTGGTCAATTTTCAGCCCCATTCCACAGTCATGCTTCTGATTCCTCTAAAGTCTCCCACTCTCTGTTCTTCAAAGCCGGCAATACCCTCCTCAGTGTGTGTGTGTGTGTGTGTGTGTGTGTGTGTGTGTGTGTGTGTGTGTGTGTGCGCCTGTGTGGATCTCTGCTCAGTGTGATCACTCAGAAAGAGGCTGTTCACCTGTTCAGAATTCTTATGTAATTCTACTTCAAAGCTTCTGATCCGAATGCTTCTCCCTCCTCTGAGCCCACTCTCTGGTCCCTAGACAAGACTAATAGGGAGGGGGAGGGAGGCCGAGGGGTAAGGTAGTGAGTGATACAGAAAGATAGAGAGAGGGGGAGAGGATGAATGATGGATGAACAAGGGAAATCAGGGTTTAAGAGCTTTGCTGTTCTTTAAAGGGAGCAAATTATACGTAGCCTCAAAACAATGGGAGAGGGGGAGAGAGAGAGAGGGAGAGAGAGAGAGAGAGGGAGAGAGAGAGAGAGAGAGAGAGAGAGAGAGGGAGAGAGGGAGAGAGGGAGAGAGAGAGGGAGAGAGGGAGAGAGAGAGAGAGAGGGAGAGAGAGAGGGAGAGAGGGAGAGAGAAAGAAGTCAGCCGAGATGTGACCATGTAGGAATTAATGAAGTTCTCAGACAGACGATACACCAATGAGGGATTTTACAGGCTAAGAGCCGAGCCTGAGCCCCACTCCTATAATTGTATTTGGATAAAAATGTCATATTTCTTTGCCTCAGATCTATTTTGTATTATAATTACTGATTATAAATAATGATTTTTGCCATGCAATTATAACTGTGCAAATCCATAAAAGTTTAGCTATTTAGTTACATAGGTACTAAGACTCCATTTCTATTACTTATTCATACTTCATTCATACAGAGCCTCAAATCAGACCCTATGAGACTAGACCAAAGATAGCAAATGCGCTATATTATACTGTATACCACTAATTCACATTCATTGCCGTCACCCAAAATGAAGAAAGCCAATAAAAAACCAAGAGGGTCAGCCGACACCTACTGTATGCCTGTGCTTCACACACATCAATTCACTTCAGATCTCAAGGAGTCCCTGGAGGTGATACAGTAAACACATAAAACCATTAATGAAAATGTTCTCGTCTGAAGAGACAAACAAAACAACACATCTGTGAATTCCAAGGAAAGTGATACAGAAGCAATAGAACTGTAAGTAGAGAAACTGGTCTGTATTAGACTGAGCAGGACCTACAACAGGACAGGTAGATTACTGTGTATTAATTGTATCTTCTCTCTCTCTCTCTCTTTTATCTTGTGCATCAACACCAACAACTGATAAAGCATATTGCATGGAACAGGAATAGGAGCAGTGGAGATTTAGAGCAAATCTCTCTCTCTTTCTCTCCATCCCCGCTTCTCTCTCTCTGTTTGTGATGGAAAGATTACATAAGAGAGGAGTAGAGATGGATTCAGGTCGAGGGGTGGAGTGCTGGTGTGACTGATTAGACCAGACACTCAAATGGACAGGCTCCGGCTATGGGAGAAGGGAGCGAGATTAACCTTGTCCTGCCCAGGGCCAGAGGCATGGCTGGTTGTAGGAGCTGTTCGGTCCATTCCACTCTACTGGACTGTTCTATCCTAACCCCTGTGTGTACTGATCCAAAAATAAACACCATAAAGGAGAGGGAGAGTGCAAACACACACACACACACACACACACAGGAACATACACACACGCATATGCACGCACGCAGTTACATATACACACACACACACACATTTATGCACGCACGCAGGAACATGCACACACACACACACATACACACTTTGTGTTCTATTGAAACGGTCTCTTTTGAGGTAGCATCTTCAAGCAAAACTTAAAGCAAGAAATCCCACTAAGAGCCACACTCACACTCTAATTTCTACTGCTCTCATAAACACCCATACTTACATATTTCCCTGTTACCTCTGTGATGTGTTTATGTAATAGAGCTTACTGTAGCAGCTCTGTTGACGTAGTCCTGGACTGTTCAGTGGATCACCACGCATGCAAGGCCTGCTTTATGAGTCACTCATGCTTGAAAACGCTCTTCAGACGTTGATGAAACGTCACAACTATGACGTTTGACATGCGATTTGAATGCCTTGGTGTTGCTTTATTAAGCTAGTAGCTTAACTACCTAAAAACCAAACGTCTTGCATGCATTTTAATTCACTGCTTTAGTTGTAATCCTTTTCTGGTTAACTAATGCGGTTGTACAGTCACTAAATGGCATAGGGGCATGTTAAAGTGATGTCCAAATCTCGGACTCAGTTTTCACCAGTCATTGTTTCTAGTACTAAAGGTCGAGGGCAGTTGTGTGTGTGTGTGTGTGTGTGTCTCCGTAAATGCGTTAGCGTATGCGTCAAGCGTGTGCGCCGTGTGCATGTGTGTGTGTATGTATGTGTGAGACAGAGTGTTGTTTAGGTTATGCCATGTCATCACATAATTCCATAATAAGGACAACACCAGTGAAGTGGAAGTGACCATGGGCTCATTAACTTAAAGGGCTTAAATAGTGAGGTCCTTAGGCTGCGTTTACAAAGGCATCCCCATTCAGATTATTTTTTTCGTTAAGAATTGGGCTGACTGTGTAAACGAAGCCTTATGGTGTCATCTATCGTCTGTGTATACAGAATACATCAGAATATATCAGTCCTACACTGACACCTAGTGGAGATAAATCCTCATTGCATTCCTCTACTGTTCGTCAGAAAGTTCTGCGTTATAGCTCGATTGAAATGTAAAGGCAATGTTCGCCCGTTCGCGGAGACAGTAAACCCCGCATATGTCTGCTCAATCTTGAAATGACCTCTACAGTTTAACGAGGATCTTCCGCGATACGGATTGAATCCAGCACTTAGTTGACTTAGGTATTATTGTTAAAATATTCTAGATCATGTTTGATTGTTAATTAAACATACACAGCAAATAAAATACATTTTATGCGTATTTATGGTGAGGGGGGTTCTCTACAAACCAAACTTTTCTTCTCAAATTAGGTTTTACGTTTCCCAAAGTTGTATTTGTCCTGTTGTCGATTTTTTTTTTTTTTAGATTGGATGTTCTGAGTCCATGTCAATAGTTAAATAAATCACATCAGAAGGCCTGTTTTTTGTTGGTCTGGAGGAAAACGAACAAATATATATTTGATTGTAATTCCCCTTTAATTGTACCTCTGGCCCTTAATTGCGAAATGTGCCGTCTAATGTTAGTTCTGTACTGCTGCTGCTCATTACATGGCAAAGTTTCCAAACACCAAATAATAGATACATATTATATGCTTACTCATGATTGCAGTTAACATTTAATTGAGAAGGTTTTGGGGAAGTATTTCTGTCAACCCACAAGACAGTTATCACATCAACTGGCTACACACAGAGTGGTTGACAAACGCCCGCACCACATAGACAGACCGAGGCAATATTGCTGGAAATGAATAGGCAGATATTGTGTTAGGTTTGGCTTTTTTTCAGCCAATAGTGGCTAACCAGGGGTGGGATAATGTCAATGTTGCATTGATAATAGTAGCTGGGACCTTGCAGTGTTGGATGCTGTGAGATTTGTTTTAGATAGTTTTCAATGGAACACATGAAAACTTGCATGTACTTTCGGGAATTGTTTGCGGAGCTACTGATAGAGCTACTGGTAGCTTGCGATCGACCTGCTGGAGACCCCTGCACTAGAGGATGCTAGATGGAACCAACTCTCTCTATAGTCAGACAACCGCACCAGCAATACATTATACTTAAGCAAAAAGGTCCGAATGGGTGTGGTATATGGTCAATATACCATGGCTAAGGGCTGTTCTTAGCACGACACAACGCAGAGTGCCTGGACACAACCCATAGCCGTGGTATATTGGCCATATAGCACAACCCCCTTAAGTGCCTTATTGCTATTATAAACTGGTTGCCAACAGAATTAGAACAGTATAAACACATGTTTTTGTCTCATCCATGGTATACGGTCTGATATACCATGGCTGTCAGCCAATCAGCATTCAGGGCTCAAACCACCCAGTTTATAATTAAGCATAACTCTAACCCTTTCTTTTGTTCCTCATTGTTCCACCAAATAGGATTGGGAATGGATCCAATTTTAATCTAATTTAAACAGCACCTGAGTAACATTAGCTACTGCACAGTATATTCTCAGTAGACATCATTTTTCTGCACCTTTTCAATATTTCATAATATTGCCATACCAGATGAGTTAACTACAGTATCTTCTCAAAAGAATTTGTCAGTAATATGGCCATACCAGATGTAGATGATGAATCTTGGGGGCCAAAACCACCCTGCTAGTTGATCTGTTCTGCAGACTAACATATCCCAGGGGAGAATGCAGAGGCAGATAGCCATGTCCTCTCTGACCTGTATATTTCTATCAAATCTTCATGACAGGCAATCATGTACATTTTGTTTCATCTTTATCTGTGATGTGCCTCATTAAATTAGAATACAATACACGTTTATTAATCTCCTGGGGGTAGTGTTCTGTTCTTTCATCTTGGTCCTGTAAACCCACACAGGGTGTGCAGGCTTTTGTACCAGCCCGCACTAACTAATCTAATTCAGATAGCCTCCACACCCTAGAACTTGGCTGGAACAAAAGCCTCCCTGTGGATTCCCAGGACCAGAATGAAAGAATATTGCTTTAGAAATGTTTGTTTCAGGGCAGGAGCATCTGTTACAGCCACATGGCAATGCACAGATACTTGCAACAACATTGGCTGCGTTTACACAGGCAGCTTAATTCAGATTTTTTCCCCCCTAATTTGTAAACAGAGTAAAACCCATGGAATCTGATATTTTGACTTCCAATTTATACCACCGCAATATGTGGATCTGAATCTTGATTACAAACCTGATCCTCCATATGTGACCTCTGTCTGGACACTCCGATCAGATTTTTTTGTTCTGTGTTTTTTGTTGTTGTTGCACATGACCTGTTGTTACCATGACAACCACCCCAAAAGGAACAGTGGCAGAAAATGAGCCTTGCATCTGTGTGCCACTTCAGAGGCTACATCAATGTGAATGCTACAAATCTGATAAAGGTCCCATTTTAAAACCGTGTGGACAGTCCAGAAAAAAAGATTGGATATAGATTTGGGTTTTAAGGGTGGCTGTGTAAACACAGCCAGTGTGAGTTGCAGTGGGCTTTTGAACCCAATCAACCCAATAAGAGTTGCTAATGATTATTACAAACCTAGCATACCAAAATATAACAATAACTAAATCAGATGTAGAACAAATCACCTGCAGAGAAAATAGTAAAAACTAGGCACTATAAAAACAAGGTTCACACGTGTTCCTCATATGCCGTCCTTTTAATTGGATATAAATAGTGCTATTGTAGATCCAAACCATGCATTTTTGTTTTTGAAAGTGTTGTTTTAATTGACGATTTGGAAAGAGAGAAGGATAAAAACATAATTGGTGGTGGTTTTACAATTGTTCTATCTGGCTCACTGGCTACATTGAACTGGTTTACCCTTCAATAGGTTCCCACAGTGCACACACTGGTTAAATCAACGTTGTTTCCATGTCACTTCAATGAAATTATGTTGAACCAACATGGAATAGATGTTCAATTCACATCTGTTCCCAGTGGGTTGTTCCCTACATGTTCTCCAAAATTCCCATAAATGCTATGTAATTAATTAGTTGGATCGTCTCCAACTAAGTTTGGCTTGTTAGCAGATTAAGTATATACACAATAAGTGGTTTCTATAGAATGATATGTATCCTTAAAGAGGTTGCATTTGGGGGAAGGTGGGCAGTGGGGAGGAGGGGGGCAGGATGGAGGGTTGCTCAATCAATGGTCTAAGTTTTGCAGGTGGTGGAGAAAGAAACTTGTAATGGTGGGAGGGAGGATAGGTGGTTGGCGGGTAGGGTGGAGGAAGGATAGGTGGTTGGCGGGTAGGGAGGATGGGTGGTTGGCGGGTAGGGAGGAGGAAGGATGGGTGGCGGGTAGAGGAGTGAGGATAGGTGGTTGGCGGGTAGGGAGAAGGAAGGATAGGTGGTTGGCAGGTAGGGAGGAGGGAGGATGGGTGGTTGGCGGGTAGGGAGGAGGGAGGATGGGTGGTTGGCGGGTAGGGAGGAGGGAGGATGGGTGGTTGGCGGGTAGGGAGGAGGGAGGATGGGTGGTTGGCGGGTAGGGAGGAGGGAGGATGGGTGGCGGGTAGAGGTGAGGGAGGATGGGTGGTGGGTGGACAGCCAGGAGGGATCTCACTATCTTCCTGGCGGGTGGAAGCTGGAGAGTGGGTGTTGGGTTGGAATTGGAAGGGAAGGGAAGGAAGGTGTTCTTATGGTCTTCCACAATGTTTCTATTTTTCATGCATACTATGATTAAATTGTACCATTTGAAACATAAAACAATGTACCAAACTTTGCCTTTGTACAGTACCAGTCAAAAGTTACACATTCACATTTTCTTTATTTTTACTATTTTCTACAAATACTAAGTCCATATTATGGCAAGTACAGCTCAAATAAGCAAAGAGAAACGACAGTACATCATTACTTTAAGACATGAAGGTCAGTCAATCTGAAAAATTTCAAGAACATTGAAAGTTTCTTCAAGTGCAGTCGCAAAAATCATCAAGCGCTATAATGAAACTGGCTCTCATGAGGACTGCCACAGGAAAGGAAGACCCAGAGTTACCTCTGCTGCACAGGATAAATTCATTAGAGTTAACTGCACCTCAGATTGCAGCCAAAATAAGTCCTTCACAGAGTTCAAGTAATAGACACATCTCAACATCAACTGTTCAGAGGAGACTGCGTGAATCAAACATTCATGGTTCAATTGCTGCAAAGAAACCACTCCTAAAGAACCCCAATAAGAACAAGAGACTTGCTGGGCCAAGAAACATGAGCAATGGACATTAGACCGGTGGAAATCTGTCCTTTTGGTCTGATGAGTCCAAATTTGAGACCGTTGGTTCCAACCTCTGTGTCTTTGTGAGACACAGAGTAGGTGAACGGATGATCTCCGCATGTGTAGTTGCCACCGTGAAGTATGGAGGAGGTGTGATGGTGCTTTGCTGCTGACACTGTCTGTGCATACGCCATCCCATCTGGTTTGTCATTAGTCCCACTATCATTTGTTTTTCAACAGGACAATGACCCAACACACCTCCAGGCTATGGAGGGCTATTTTACCAAGAAGGAGAGTGATGGAGTGCTGCATCAGATGACCTGGCCTCCCCAATCATCCGACCTCAACCTGATTTGAGAACATTTTGGGGTGAGTTGGACTGCAGAGTGAAGGAAAAGCAGCCAACAAGTGCTCAGCATATGTGGGAACTCCTTCAAGACAGTTGGAAAAGCATTCCAGGTGAAGCTGGTTAAGAGAATGCCAAGAGTGTGCAAAACTGCCATCAAGGCAAAGGTTGGCTACTTTGAACAATTAAACTTTTTTTTTAACACTTTTTGGTTACTAGATTCCATGTGTGTTATTTCATATTCTTGATGTCTTCATTATTATTCTACAATGTAGAAATAGTCTAAATAAAGACAAGCCCTTGAATGAGTAGGTGTGCCCAGAATTTTGACTGGTACTGTATACTCTAATGTTTGCATATGAATTACTGAGGTAAAGAGACAGTATATCTTTCAAACATAAGCTGTCAGACTATTATTATATGTACATTTTGTACATTTCTCCCTTGGGGAACATGGAATTGTCTGCCAAGACATTCCTCAATGTATAGGCTATCCTTTTGCTGGTTTTGCTGATGGAATTGAGAGATATTTGCCAGAGGGGGGACATTATCATAAAGTAAGTGGTATTTATATTGTCATCTAGATCCAGGTGCTTCTGTAAACTGTGTTTTCAGTGCTACTGTCGCATCCTTTTATGGCCCCGCACAGATTGGTTGTGAAATTCGGATGTACATGCATTGTAATACCAACGCATATCCCAACGTATATCCCAACGGTGGAGAGGACACTCTATTCTCAACATCCGTTGTAATAAGTCCATACACACACACAAAGAGATTTGTTAGGGCAACAGGTAGCCTAGTGCAGTCTTTCCCAACTCCGGTCCTCGAGTACCCTCAACAGTACATATTTTAGTTGTGGCCCCTGACAAGCACACCTGATTCTAATTGTAATTTAATCATCAAGCCCTTGACCATTTGAATCAGGTGTTTTTGTCACTAAAACAAAAATGTGTGCTGTTGGGGGTATTCAAGGATCAGAGTTGGGTAACACTAGCCTAGTGGTTAGAGTGTTGGGCCAGTAACCAAAAGGTCACTGGTTCAAATCCCTAAGGTAAAAATCTGTACAGTAGATGTGCCCTTGAGTAAGGAACTGAGCACTGTACAGAAAGCTGCTGTAGGTCACTACAGAGTACTGACTCTGTCGCGTAACCAATAGCTAATTGCGGTGAGTTCCAAAAGTATTGGGACAGTCACACATTGTTTGGGCTCTGTACTCCAGCACTTTCAATTTGAAATGGTGCAGACTGTCAGCTTTTAATTTGAGGGTATTTTCATCCATATTGAGTGAACTGTTCAGAAATTACAGCACTTTGTACATAGTCCCCCATTTTAGGGGATCAAATGTATTGGGACAAATTCACTTGTGTATTAAAGTAGTCAAAGGTTTAGTATTTGGTCCCATATTCCTAACACTCAATGATTACATCAAGTTTGTGACTCTACAGACTTTTTGGTTGCATTTGTTGTTTGTTTTGGTTGTGTTTCAGATTTATTTTGTGCCCAATAGAAATGAATGGTAAATAATGTGTGTCCTTTGAGTCACTTTTATGTAAATAAGAGCATAATAGTTTTCTAAACACTTCTACATTAATGTGGATGCTACCATGATTATGGATAGTCCTGAATGTCACCGCCCCCAAAAAAAAAAAATAAGCAGGACAGAGTAAAAAATAAATAATAATCCCTGTCCCAATACTTTTGGAGTTCACTGTATATCACACACACACAACAACAAAAAACAATAAGCTAGTTAGTTTCTTTGTGACATTTTGTAAAATATTTTAGTTTTGCCAGAACCATTGCACAACTGTTTTTGAGCATACACACTCATCAAAACATTGGTTGTCCAGTTCTGTCAAACTTGTCGTAAATCTGAATTCCAAAACCAATGTGTATGGACGGGGTCTATGGAAGTGTACTACAGCCATGCAGAGAGGTCTGGACCTTTATGGCACAGAACATCAGGTAATGTGCTTGTCCTGCCATACTGCTGGCTCAATCTCAGCTCTTTGAGTGGGCTGTGAAAAGTGTACAGAATAATTATAGAAGGAACCACAGTACATCTCAAATGATCAATTTTTTATTAAGTCAATGGAGAGAATGAAATAAAGCAACAGGTAATACATCCTGCATATATCTTCCTGATAGATGGCTCTAAAGCTCACCATCTCCTTGTCCTTCTCTAAACCAACAAAAGCAGTTCCACAGTAGGCCTGAGGTCCCAGGTGATTCAGCCTGTACTGGAGCACCATACCTGGGGATATCTACTGCTTCCCTCCCTCTCCGGGCTCAGAGCTGAGATGGGAGAACCAGAGGAAGGCAGCAGTGGAGGAACACCCTTGTCGAACCCCAGGCCCAGAACAGGCTTTTGGCAGACCTTGAAAGACATAACTCCTGAATGGGAGTGGATCTGAGGTTTACGGCTGAGCTGCTCTACCCAATTACACAGGAATTGGAGAGACTAAACAAAACACAGTGGAGTTTTTACTATGCCACTGGGGGCTGTGTGTGTGTTTGAGGGGGAGGGTGGGAGTTGAGGGAAGTGGGCGGAAAGAGGGGCAAAGGAGAGGAGCGACCAGGGTGGGCTTGGGACATGCTATTCCCCTCTCTCTTTCATCACTCCTGTCAGACAAACCACCCAGGTACAGCACTTTTACTGTATAGACGCACGCATGGTCTCTGTTGCTTTACAGTCTGAGTGGCTCATGGCGGTGGAGAAAAAACAACTGGAGAAATGCTGTCTAACTGCTACCTTGTTTCACCTTTACAATGTATGCATGTGGCAGTGTATATAGAGAGTACCAGTCAAAAGTTTGGACACGCCTACTCATTCAAGGGTTTTTCTTTATTTTTACTATTTTCTACATTGTAGAGTAATAGTGAACATATCAAAACTATGAACCAACACTTGAATGAAACATGTACTAACCCAAAAATTGTTAAACAAATCAAAATATATTTTCTATTTTAGATTCTTCAAAGTAGCCACCCTTTGCCTTGATGACAGCTTTGCACACTCTTGGCATTCTCTCAACCAGATTTATGAGGAATGCTTTTCCAACCATCTTGAAGGAGTTCCCACATATGTTGAGCACTTGTTGGCTGCTTTTCCTTCACTCTGCGGTCCAACCCATCCCAAACCATCTCAATTGAGTTGAGGTCGGGTGATTGTGAAGGCCAGGTCATATGATGCAGCACTCCATCATTCTCCTTGGTCAAATAGCCCTTACAAAGCCTGGAGGTGTGTTTTGGGTCATTCTCCTGTTGAAAAACAAATTATAGTCGCACTAAGCGCAAACCAGATGGGATGGTGTATCACTGCAGAATGCTGTGGTAGCCATGCTGGTTAAGTGTGCCTTGAATTCTAAATATATCACAGACAGTGTTACCAGCGAAGCCATCACACCTCCTCCTCCATGCTTCACGGTGGGAAACTTCATGCGGAGATCGTCTCACAAAGACACAGCGGTTGGAACCAAAAATCTCAAATTTGGACTCATCAGACCAAAGGACAGATTTCCACCGGTCTAATGTCCATTGCTCATGTGTTTCTTGGCCAAAGCAAGTCTCTTCTTATTAGTGTCCTTTAGGAGTGGTTTCTTTGCAGCAATTTGACCATGAATGCTTGATTCACACAGTCTCGTCTGATCAGTTGATGTTGAGATGTGTCTGTTACTTGAACTCTGTGAAGACTTTATTTGGGCTGCAATTTCTGAGGCTGGTAACTCTAACTTATACTCTGGGACTTCCTTTCCTGTGTTGGCCCTCATGAGAGCCAGTTTCATCATAGCACTTGATGGTTTTTGTGACTGCACTTCAAGAAACTTTCAAAGCTCTTGAAATGTTCTGCATTGAATGTCCTTCATGTCTTAAAATAATGATGGACTGTCATTTCTCTTAGCTTATTTGAGCTGTTCTTGACATAATATGAACTTGGCTGCAATTTCTGAGGCTGGTAACTCTAACGAACTTATCCTCTGCAGCAGAGGTAACTCTGGGTCTTCCTTTCCTGTGACGGCCCTCCTGAGAGCCAGTTTCATCATAGTATTTTGTGGTTTTTGCGACTGCACTTGAAGAAACTTTCAAAGCTCTTGAAGTTTTCCAGAATGACCGACCGTCTTGTCTTAAAATATTGATGGACTGTCAGTTCTATTTGTTTGACACTTTTTTTGGTTACTACATGATTCCATATGTGCTAGTTCATAGTTTGTCTTTACTATTATTCTACAATGTACAAATTTTACAGTGGCCTTTTGTCCCCAGCACAATGTGCACTTGTGTCGTGATCATGCTGTTTAATCAGCTTATTGATATGCCACACCTGTCAGGTGGATGGATTATCTTGGCAAAGGAAAAATGCTCACCAACAGGGACGTCAACAAACTTGTGCACACAGTTTGAGAGAAATAAGCTTTTTGTGCGTATGGAACATTTCTGGGATCTTTTATTTCAGCTCATGAAACATGGGACCAACACTTTACATGTTGCGTTTTATATTTTTATTCAGTACAATTATAGCTGAAATGTGTGAAGGTATTTCCTCATTCTCTCCTGTAATTTTCCCCTTTACTTCCTGCGGTATATTCCAATAATTTCTTTCAGTTTATGAAACAGTAAAACATCAAAGTAGAGACAGAATCTAATATTTTATTATATATTTACATGACAACGCAGGGATATGGATATCCCTGTTTGATCTTACACAAGACATCATAAAATATGACACAAAAGACAAACAAGGAACATACGTTCCAACGAGAAAAACAAATTAAGAGAATGTGCTTTGGGAATAGGTATGAAAGCGAGTCAACAGCAGAGCAAAAGGATGACGGTACAATAAATAGCAACCAATCAAAGGGAAGCATTAACGTGCCTTATTGTTGATAGATCATTCTGATTCTTGGAAAATGTAGCAATCAACCACTGAGAGAATATATTACAACTTAAATCAGGTGTACTGACAAAAACTTAATCACACAGTATATTACACAGACACACTGTCATCGGTTCTACCAGAGAGGTAAGGGAACAGCTTCATCATCCACAGTGACAGATCAATAACACGAAAACAATCTTAAAGTAAAGTATATACACAAACATCAGAACATGTAGTTTCTGTGCGGTGCTTCCAACGAGCAAAAGTCTGCTTGGTCGATTTCCAGATGCACCAGGAGAGGCGGAGGAGGAAAAGGCCCAAGTCTATAGGGAATGAGACAACTAGAGGGTTTGATGAATGTCTCCTCTGTTCTGATACATGGTTTTTCAATTAGAAGCCAACAGTCAGACCACAACAGAGAGCATTGGGATAAACAGACAGGTTGGCAGGGCGCATTAAGGATGTTTTGTTCAAGTGAAACTCTCAGAGCAAGGTACATTATGTACAGAGCTGTGTTACATTTTTTCGGTTTTATTTACTTTCTGCTTTGAACTTTGACGTTGCGTTCAATGCAATCTTGTGGGTAGGAAAAAGGATAAAATATTTAAATTAAAAATAAATGTATGTGTGTGTGTGCAATTGTCCTCAAAGCACCCCTATCCCTCTCCCCCTGGTCTACTGAATGGTGGGGAACTCTTTGAGAATGTCACAGGTGTTCTTAGTGATGACCTCTCTGAGCTTCCGTACCCGGCGTGTGTTCGACGCTCCCACATAGCTGTCCGCCTGCAGCACGGCCATGCCGTCCCTCACATCTCCCATGACAATGACCTGACCTTCGCTGGTGTTGGGACATTGGCAGTTCCAGTCCATGTTGGTGAAGGTCACCTCCAGAGGCTCCTTGCCAAAGAACCTGAGGCCCATCTTCTCATCCTTCAGGATCTCGTCCACTGTGACTAGGGCTTGGCCCGAGTCCCTCTCCTCCATCAGTCCAGACAACCTCCCCAGGATCACAAAGTCACTCTTACAGAAGCTGGTCACCATCTTGCCTCTGGGTTTACAGGTTTTACAGTGGTGGTTCTTAGGGAAGGGGCACATCTCCTCACAGGCCTCTCTGGACTCAAAGTTGTTGTCGTTGCCACTGCAGCCTCCGTAGATGAAGGACTGGCACTGCCTCTGGCTGCTGCTGTAGGCCCAGCGGGGCTCGTAGGCCTTACAGGGACCCTGCAGGCTGGGCAGGCCACAGGGGGAAGACACCTCCGGACCACAGCACAACATACACATCTCATACGTCTCAAATGGTTTCCTGTTGCTGTTACAGCTGCCATGGGTGAAGGAGAAGCAACTGTTCCTTTTGGGCTCATAGTACCAGCTCACCCTCTCCTTTCCACCACACTCCTCCACCGTGTCAGGGGGCCTCTGGCACTCCTCGGCCGGGCAGCGGGTCATGTTCCTGGGCTCTTCTCTCCTCAGGGGATCCCTGGGCACCACGGTGAGTGCATGGTGGGCATGGGCCGAGCCAGAGGGGTTGTTTGCAGTACAGGTGTAGACACCAGAGTCCTGAGGCTGGGCGTTGTAGATCACCAGCTGGCCAATGTTGGTGACCACCACATTCCCCCTCACATGATTGGGTCTCATCACAACCCTCTCCCTTCCATCTCCCTCCACCTGGTGCTTTTGCCAGCTAATCTCGGGCCGCGGGTGCCCTGTGACGTCACACAGGAAGCTGGCCGTGTCTCCCACGGTAACCAACTGTTGTGATGAGCTGCTGGCCATGACTGGCGGCTGGGGTTCCGTCAGGAGTGGGGGCGTCTCCTGGAGGGGGGCTGTGGTTGGTCGGAGGGTGGTCTCCAGGGGCAACGGGGGGCTGGTGTTGGGCCAGGTGAGGTGGAAGCGACAGGTGACCACAGAGAGGGCGATGCCCTTGGAGCAGGCCTCAGCATCCATGTAGCACTTGTTGTAGTAGGTCATGCCGTCGGAGGCGCAGGTGAAGTGAGGTTCTCTCTCACAGCGGTCTCTGCACTTACACACAGGCTGGCCTTCCCAGATGTCACACTGAGAGCCCTGCTGGGTGCACATGAAGCTGGCACAGGTAGCTTCTTTGGGCATGCCCACTGGACCCTTTTTCCCATTAACGTCCATGTAGCGTGCCGCCACGCAGCTCTGGTTTCCACATACGTTGGGACAACACTTCTCAAACTTCTCACACTCCTGTAGGGAGAGGGGAAGGATTAAAAGGATTGGTTACTGTAGAATTTTACATGTTAGAGAAGCAATTGTACAAAAAAAATGTATTAAAATTATTAGATTAATAATAATAATTTAATGTTTATTCTCATTTAATACAAAAGCAGATGTTGAGTGACAAATTGCAATGCACTTTTTGAATTATACATCATATAGAATTACAAATTACTCATATTCCATCATGAATTAATTATTTTAAAACCTATAATTTAACAGCTTGAATTAAAAACAATGTTATTTCTCACTGAGTAGAGTAGGACGTGATGACAGGGAACACTCACCTGGTCAGATTCGCACTCCCGCGTGCAGGTACTCATGGCGTCTACCCAAAGGTTGGGGTTCATCTCGTTGGGGCAGATGCCTGCATGGGAATAGGCTACTCCGGCTACAGACATGGCCCTGACCCGCTGGTCCAACCACAGAACCAGGCACTGCCCCAACAAGAACCAGATCCACCGGGGAAACAGCATCCACCACATCGCCAGCGTGTACCAGTTTCAAAGATAATTTAGAGAGAAAAATGTTGTAGCCTATTTATTGATGCAAAAATATAGATTTTTCAATGTCTCCGCCGATTATTGAGGTTTGAAATTCAAAGTTCAAAAGATTTAAAAAAAAACAAGTCTCCAGTAACCTACAAGTTAAATTGAGTGAAATGAATCTGTCGAGTTCCTGTTCGATCAGGTATCTGAAGTCTTCAGAGATGAAGATGCTCTATTTATACTTCCGAACTTTGCTCCAAAATATCCAATCGGCTTCTTCCCAGGCGATCTCCTGACCACATAACTCGCCCTTGCTCGCAAGTGACAGTTATGAATTGCTTGTGAGATGTTGAAAGAGTGGTAAAGCTGGGCTGGGACTGGCGGGGCACCTGTCTGTTAGAAGGATTGAGCTGGTATCCCCATTTAACCCAGTATGCGCCTTGTATGCACCGGGATACAGACTTGCGCACTGGAGGAAAAAAGACGCACGAGTTACTTGGAGAGATCGAAACTGTAGGCCTACTTCTATAATCTTAACAAAAATCCACTATGTGAAAAATGTATTTTCTAAATAAAATTTTGTTGATACGTTTTGCAGACTATTTGTTCCTTGCGTGTGACTGCTTTTGATGAGTTTTGATGACAGGCAGCCTAAGTCTACATGAAACTACTGTCTGTCATCCCGTCTAACCGTTAATGCCAATACTTCTGCGATATTTGAATAGTCAATTATTTTGTATAAAATTATTAGGGGACGAATTCGTTTATTCATTTGGATAACAATTACTGTCAATGTGCAATTATGACCGTGTAAATTATCCATTTGAATACAGAACAAATTGACATACTTTTTGCATTACTTGAATCCGTTTTAATGCATCGACTAGGCCTACTGTGATTTATTTTGGTGAGAGAAGAGGGACTAATAGTGCTTGTCATTTATCTAAATGAGGAACCTCAGTGCTTTTCACAGTCATCTCCAAGCCCAGAAGTATGAGGCTGGTGGATATCAGCACTCAAATGTGTGTGGATCAGGTATAGCACTAGGAGCTGGCATTATTAGTACACACACACCTAAAATGTATTTCCATTCAAAATGTCCCTAATCCCTAAACCAACTGTAACCCTAAAATGGACTATCCTTAGACCTGGGAAATGTCCCCATGATGGATAATTGTCCTTGTTTTACCATCCTTCTGAGGACTAGTGGACTTTTCTGGTACACACAACAATAGTAAAACAAGCCAGCTGAAGGAACACAGGCAAAGTTCTGCTGAGGACACTGGATGGTGCCCATACTTGTTACTAATGGATATTCTTTAGACTCTCCTTTTGAAAGGGATTATATGTGCTTTGTACACTGTGTCTGTCCTGTCTGTTGCTTTATTGATGGATTGGTTATGATATCCAATCCATGACCTTATAAGGTAATATTGAATGTTTTGTAACTGATGTTTAGCCATGCAAATGATTATGTTCTCCTACAACCTTAATGTCTTAAGTGTCTTATATGTGAATAGAAAGAATCATCATGATCATTTGAGGGGTTTAATTGGAGGTGCGGCTGTGTACCGTTAAATAGCACTTGTTGTACTGTGTTGTGGGTTTAGTGTCTGCGCCAGATCGTACGTGACTCACGTTGCCCAGCCGTTTGAGATGCAACTCCCTCAAGAACATTGAGCTCCCTCCAATTTGCAGTACACACACAACATAACACATCATCCAAAACCTGCCTTTGTGCCGTAGATCAGGCGTGCATCTAAATGACACCATCCGTCCCTGTTACAGGGGTTCCTGGAACATTACTTGCCCTTAACACCTTTCTGAAAAACAGCTAACTGTACCTCAGAGATCAAATATAAACTTCTGATCTGTGATGCTCAGAGTTGACACATGGACAGTGACAGCCCAACAACAACCGAGGTGTTACTATAATCCTATCAGGCAGTCTGGTGTCTGCATTATACATATTATCATTCCTACTGTCGGAGTCAGGTAGAATAGTACTTTGGTAATGTGATTGCCATCAGGTGAGGCTAGAAATGCGATGGACTACTTGTTGAGTTGGATGAACCTCTTTCGTCAGGACAGCTTGATTTACGAACAGGAAGATACGGGGACAATGTTTCTGTCCCTCTCAGTGGAGGAAGTCACAACACAGATATAGATGACCCACAAACCAACAAATGCTCGTCACCAACAATGGCATTGATGTAAAATAAATGTTCTAAGGAATGCACATTCAATTCCCTTAGAAGAATCAACTATTCAGGCTGAATTTCTACACAGTCATGCTAATGAGGATACAGGGGCCACATGAGAGCATTTTACTGCAACAAAAGTCGGCCCTACTGTGTATTTAATCAAGCCTTAGCTGCGTGCCAGTATGAAGAATTATAGTAGGTCTAACCATTTTAATCCTCTCAGATGGATTGTTGTGTTTACAATATGTTTTCAACCAACAAACATATGTTGTTTTCCCCAATTCAGCAATTAACTATTATAATCTACAGTCTGATGTTGGTCACATCATTTCAATGAGTTTGGCCACAGGTACTGTCTAGTCACTGGGTAATCTAACATCTAGCACTGCAGGTTCAAGTTCAGGCCAGAATGGCCTAAAGCAGTGATATGGTACATTTCTGAAGCAAGAGGGTGTGTGTGTGTGTGTGTGTGTGTGTGTTTGGATGGGGGGATAGATGTGCTGAAACACCCACTTTCACCAGTCAAAGCAACTCAAAGTGTGATTGATGGATAAAGAGGAAGGAACAACATAGTACAATCTGTCACGTACCCCACATAGGAAAGATCTCTTACCTTACATGCCCTCCTCCACTCCATCTGTCATTGACAAATGCAATGTTTCATTTGGAGCCGAAATTAATAAACTCCTGTCATACAGGTGAGGATGGATGGATCTTGAGGCTAAAACAGGTATATAATAATAGGGTGATTCTTTATAAGACATGAAAAAGTCAACACAGGCAGCTTTAAAATGGAATGAAACTCGAAATAGAATAAAAATCATTAGACATCGAGGTTATTTAAGGTGCTCAGAACTGTGCGTTCAGGAAGTATTCAGACCCCTTCACTTTTTCACATTTTGTTACGCTAAAGCCTTATTCTAAAATCTTTTTTTTTTTAAGTCGCATCAATCTACACACAATACCCCATAACGGCAAAGCAAAATAAGGTTTAGACATTTCTGCAAATGTATTCAAACTAAAAAACAGATACCTTAGTTCCATAAGTATTCAGACCCTTTGCTATGAGACTCAAAACTGAGCTCAGGTGCATCCTGTTTCCATTAATCATCCTTGAGAAGTTTATTCAACTTGATTGTAGTCCACCTGAGGTAAATTCAATTGATTGAAAGGCACACACCTGTCTATTTATGGTCCCACAATTGACAGTGCATGTCAGAGCAAAAACCAAGCCATGAGGTTGAAGGAATTGTCTGTAGAGCTCCGAGAGAAGATTGTGTCAAGGCACAGGGAAGGGTACCAAAACATTTCTGCAGCATTGAAGGTTCCCAAGAACAAAGTGGCCACCACCATTCTTAAATTAAAGAAGTTTGGAACCACCAAGACTCTTTCTAGAGCTGGCCGCCCAGTCAAACTGAGCTATCAGAGGAGAAGGAGTTTGGTCAGGGAGGTGAACAAGAACCGATGGTCACTCTGACAGAGCTCCTCTATGGAGATCGGAGAATCTTCCAGAAGGACAACCATCTCTGCAGCACTCCACCAATCAGGCCTTTATGGTAGAGTGGCCAGACGGAAGCCACTCCTCAGGAAAAGGAACATGACAGCCCCTTGGAGTTTGCCAAAAGGCACCTAAAGGACTCTGGTCAAGATTCTCTGGTCTGATGAAACCAAGATTGAACTCTTTGGCCTGAATGCCAGGCATCACATTTGGAGGAATGCTTGCACCAGCCCTATGGTGAAGCAAGGTGGTGGCAGCATCATGCTGTGGGTATGTTTTTCAGGGACTGGGAGACTAGTTAGGATCGAGGGGAAGATGAATGGAGCAAAGTATAGAGAGATCCTTGATTAAAAACTTGCTCCAGAACACTCAGAACGGGGTGATTCAAGTCATAAGTATTTGAAGCATTTCGCTACACACGTAATAACATTTGCTAAACATGTAAATGTGACAAATACAATTTGATTTGAGGATCACCTTCCAACAGGACAATGACCCTAAAAGTGGCTTCGGGACAAGTCTCTGAATGTCCTTGAGTGGCCCAACAAGAGCCTGGACTTGAACCCGATCGAACATCTCTGGCGAGACCTGAAAATAGCTGTGCAGCGACATTCCCCATCCAACCTGACAGGACTTGAGAGGATCTGCAGAGAAGAATGGGGGAAATTCCCCAAATACAACTGTGCCAAGCTTGTAGTGTCATACTCAAGAAGACTCGAGGCTGTAATCACTGCAAAATGTTCACCAAAATTCACCAAAGTACTGAGTAAAGGGTCTGAATACTTATGCAAATATGATATTCAGTGTTTTTTGTTATGTTTATAACTTTTGCAAAAATTTCAACAAAAAAGTTTTTGCTTTGTTATTATGGGGTATTGTGTGGAGATTGAGAAAAAACCCGATTTAATCCATTTTAGAATAAGGCTGTAATGTAACAAAATGTGGAAAAAGTCAAGAGGTCTGAATACTTTCAGAATGCACTTCCATTTGGACAGTGAGGCTATACTTTAAAATGTGGCTCTATATTCCAGTAAAATCAGGATTTTCCTTAATCATGACATTATTAGGATTCATTTAAATGTGTTGACAAACATCTTATCCACTCAAAGAAAATTACTCCAGTCATCATTCACCATTCAGTTCCTATTGGGCAAAAAATAACCCAAAAAACACAATCAAAATAAACTGCAAATACATCCAACAAGTTTGTAGAGTCACAAGCCTGATGAAGTAATTTCTAGGAATATTGGACCAAATACTAAACTTTTGCCTACTTTAATACATTATAGGCATAGGTGAATTTGTCCAAATACTTAGGACTTTTTCAAATGGGGAGAGAACATGCATAAAGTGCTTTTATTTCTAAACGGTAAAACAGATATGTTTAACAATAGGACATTCTGTACTGTTGCCTCATATCAAACATTTGATTTAAAATCTAAAACGCAATCCTGACAATTTGTTTCTCCCTGAACTAAAATGATCGATGAATGACAGATTTCCTAGACTAGAGCGTGCATATACCTGGTTTACTAAGTCTCTCAATAAAAGAAAATATCAAAATACAGACACTGACTGCATCCCTTGACAGCGAGAGTTCTACACAGTACACGTGTGATCTATACTTGGAACACCTGATTAAGTTATCACAGACAATGGTGCACAATTCACTCAATTGTCAAACTTCTGATAAATACTTTAATCCATCAACTTCCCCTGTGGCAATGTAAGTCCTATCAATATCAGATCCTGCTAAAGAAATATGTCTGCAACTGTCAGTGTCCTTACACCACCACCTCCACCTGGGAGGCTTTCGGAAAGCAGCTCTTTGATCCAAAAGCAGCCCAGAAAATATCTACTGTGCCAAAACTGACATATTGGCATTTCTCTGCTACCACAGACATCCTATATTTGGCAATACACTGACAAAGCAGAGAAATCAAGGCCTTAGAAAAACAAGCTTGGCTTTGTTCGATCCCAGATAAACTTCTTGCTTTGTCACCACTTCACTTGAGTTGTTTTCAATCTTGATCTCACTTCTGACTCTAGTGCCTGAGGTGTAATCTCTGTGGTGGGTAGCGAGGAGTGGAGCTCCAATCCAGCTTCTCTCTCATGTGGTTTTGCCCTATAGGCTGAGACGTTACTCAGCATCCTGATTCCTGGCACCCTGAGCTCATCCATCGTCAGCTAAACCAATCAACTGTCAGCGTTTGGTGCAGCTATTCTGCCCTTAGGCACAGATCTAGGATTAGTTTACTCTCCCCAAAACTTTAGCATAACAATTAGGGGGGGAAGCTCTGGAATCAACTTCATCCGGAGTGACCACATCAACCACCCATCACACTGCAGCAGTCATGACTAAGGTTAATTATAAAAGAGTAAAAATAGCAGCTGAGCTCCCAGGATGATTGTGGAACAGATTCACTTTCATTGCGCAAATATACTTAATGAAATGCTTGACATTTCAAATTACTAATGTTTATTGGGGTATTTTCTGCATTCAAGACAATACTGCTGCAGAGTCTTTAAAGGGTAAATGTGGTCCTTTGTGGCTCAGTTGGTAAGCACGTGGCACTAGCAACGCCAAAGGGGAACATTTCAGTTGAATGCATTCAGTTGTACAACTGACTAGGTATCCCCTTTCCCCTTACTCAGACAACACCAGCTCCCATCAGTACTGAAGCCTGAGTCTGTGAGGAATGATGCAGCGTGATTTAAGATCTCCCTCTAGTGCTTATATGCAGTAACTTTAGCATGAATGTATTTACCTCACCGGGGGTCGCCAACCCTGGTTCCGGAGAGCTACAAGGTGAGAAGGCTTGGATAATACCTTTTGACGCGAAAATTAATCAAACTATCAATTATGATGGTGGTTTTGGCACCACTACCTCACCTTTGAGTGACAACGGCCTCTCACTTTGCTTTTAACAAGGGGTCCATTGTACTAGTCAGTGAGATATTCCATGCAGAAGGCTTATAGGTTCGCTAACATTTCAATGTTAATCTAGGCCAGGGCTATTCAACTGGCAGCCATTGTACTAGTCATGGCCAGACCGTTTATTAATTTAGACGGGCCCTTTGATCAATTTTGAACATTAATAAAATATCTGCAAAAAAATCCCAGCCAAAATTCTAAATTCGGTGCCAAAATGATAAGCACTTTGGTTGTCTATACTGTAGCTTTGTGCTTTGCGTTTTCACGTGGCATGTTGATTATTTTCCTTCATATACATTTGTCTCTAACGTTTGAACGGTGTAAGCTACAAAATATTATGACCCCATTTCTGAAAGCTATGACTATCAGGAACATGTACCTGCCTTCTGTTCCCCTCTCTGATGCTCACACAGACTCTTTAGAAGGGAGGTTGACAAAAATAATGCACCTAATGACTGAGGGAAATGAAATCAAAGCATACTTCCTTACTGGACTTTGGCATTACCTGATTTGACATATCTTTGTTATTTATTGAGATGCTTAGTTTTCAGATGATTTGATAATTACCTAATATCGTAAGAAACTTTTAATAGTTGTTGAAATAATAAATAATGCTAGCTTTGCGCCATTTTCATTTTCAATTATGATTTTCGTAAAAACATTCAGCAACATTTAATTTGTAGAAAAGTGATTTATTGGTGTGTTGCTTCTTTATACAGTTCTTCCAAAATAATAATAATCTCTGGCCCACGTAAGAATATAGATGAATAGATCTAGGCCATACGCTCTATGTATGCATGTATGCTCTGTTGTGTTGACAGGCCATATTCATCAAACCTTAATCCACACCATAAATCCTGTTAATTCGTATCATTCAGCTAAATGTTCTACATACTTAATATTGTTTACATCCTACATTGCTAACTATGTTGCGGTTGTAGCGTAGGCTATAGCAGAGTAGTTAACATGTACTATGATCATAAATGTATATAAAAAAATAAAAGGCTTCACAAAAACATCTAGAAGGCAGTCTTAATGTCTTTTTTTTTAATAAAGGCATTACCATCTCTCATATTTTGGTAGTACAGAATTCAAGTTTTTACAGATTTGGTTCACAAAGGAAATCACACATTGAACAGAGCAAACTTCCCAATCAGACAACTCGTAATAATAAAAAGTATAGCTTAAATAATAAAAATGATACAGTACAAAAATAGCTGGATTCATCCTGAAACTCACTCGTGGAAATTACAGTGACACAGTTTTTCTGTCTTTTCTTTTTTAGAAAAAGTAACAATTAAAAAAAAAAACTAACGTTTTTATCCTGGTTTTGCAGCGGACTGCAGAATATAAAAGGATACATTCACTGGCGCTCTGTGATCTGACACAAGGCACTATAGGTTTTTATCTAGGTACAGGACTGTGTGTGTGTGTAGAGGAGAGGCCGTGCTATTGTGCCAGTCCTGCATCTTTAGCCATACCATAGAAGATTCCTCTCCGGAATAAGAGGTTTGTAGGAGTGTCAAATTCAGCAATCTGTCCCTTGTCCAAGACCAGCACTCTGCAAAGAGGTGAAGAGGGGTTAGTAGAATGTCTCAGAACTTTATTAGGTTTCTGGAGAGAATAAGACCAAACAACACAATAACATCTTAGATCAAAATATGTATCTCTATGTCTGTCTGTCGGGTTTATGCGTGTGTTATGTATTGTACATTACCTAGTATAGTCCATGATGGTGTTGAGTCTGTGAGCGATGGTGAAGACGGTGCAGTCCTCAAACTGTGTCCTGATGGTTGACTGGATGAGATCGTCGGTCTCTAGGTCGATGGCAGCTGTAGCTTCATCCAGAATCAGAATCCTCGTCTTCCTCAGAAGAGCCCTGGCTAAACATACCAGCTGCCTCTGGCCCACACTGAACACACACACACAAAGGCATTATTATTTTTCAGAAGAGTAAAACATGAAAGATATAAAAAGCTAAAAGAAATATTCAGAGAAGGAATACGTTCTTAAGAGAAAATCCTAATAAAGGCATGTTTGTATTCCACATGTTTTCCGTGTTTAATTCCCACCTGAATATACAGGTAAAAAGCCTTGTACAGGTGCAAACATGTGTGAATGCAAATGGGTATCAAAGCATGCAGTTGTTGAGTGGTTAGGATTAGGTTACCTGAGGTTCTCTCCTCCCTCTGAACACTCCAGCTCCAGTTTAGCCGGCTGGTTGCTGACAAACTTGTTGAGGTGGGACAGTTCCAGAGCCTTCCATATCTCCCCGTCACTGTACCTCTCAAAGGGGTCCAGGTTCATCCTCAGACTGCCAGAGAACAGCACTGGCTCCTGGGGAGGGAGAGAGGGTAGTGAAGGTGGAGGTGAGGACGGTGTAGGGTGTGTGGTGTGTGTGTGTGTGTGTGTGTGTGTTTACCTGTGGTATAATGGTGAGTTTAGATCTAAGGTCATGCAGTCCTATCTCTGATATCTTGACCCCGTCGATGGTGATCTCTCCCCCTGCCGCCTCCAGAAGCCGAAACAGGCACAGTGTCATAGAGGACTTACCAGCCCCAGTACGACCCACGATACCTATCTGTAAGGGATACACAAGGCAACTGTTAAATGGCTAATAACTACTGACCCCCTCACACCTACGCTGCTGCTATAATGATTATTGATGAGATGTATTACTACCACTACGCTGCTGTCCATCTTTTTCCCATCAGTATCTATTTATCCTGCTACTGGTCACTATTACTCCCATTTACATGTATACAGTGCATTCAGAAAGGATTCAGACCCCTTTACTTTTTCCACATTTTGTTACGTTACAGCCTCATTCTAAAATTGATTAAATTGTTTTTTTCCCCCCTCCATCAATCTACACAAAAACAGAAACATGCCATTTATATAAGTATTCAGACCCTATATTTAGTATTTTGTTGAGCACTTTGGCAGCGATTACAGCCTGGAGTCTTGGGTATGGGTATAAGCTTGGCACACCTGTATTTGGAGAGTTTCTCCCGTTCTTCTCTGCAGATCCTCTCAAGCTCTGTCAGGTTGGACGGGGAGCGTCGCTGCACAGCTATTTTGTACAGTATATCCGTCTATCATATCTACACTGTCACTCTTGCACACATACTCACCCACCCACCACTTATGCTGCAGCCATACGGTTTACTATTATTTATCCTGATACCAGTCACTTTCTCCTAATCCCTGCCTACATGTATATAGCCTCCTTTCTTTATTATATGTATTTTGTACTAAAAAAAAAACATTACAGTATTTTGATATGTATTACTGCAATGTTGGGTAGAGCTAACAAGTTAAGCCACTCACTGTACATGTGCATGTGACAATAAAACTTGAACAATTCCTGCGTGACATCTGCTGGTGTAAAAAGGGCTGTATAAATGCATTTGATTTGAATGAAACCCTGCAACAACTAAAACTGTACCCTGGAGATGCTCCCATACTCAGTGTTGTTCATCGTAGTTCACCAGTCTCAATTCAAATACTTCTTCCAGATAAATAAAGGTTAGATTTTTTTCTTCTGGATATCTGCATGCTCGACACACACATCAGTGCCAGCTCTGATAAAGTTAACAGAACTTTATCTGTGTATGAAATGTGATGGCAGGAGTACAGCGTTTTCATGGGGGTACATTCTATAAAATAGTGTGTTAAACAAGCATTTAACTTGTTCTGATTGGCATATGAAGCAATGTTTTTCACCCCAAAATGAACATCTGCCAGGTGTTTTCGTGGTGTCAAGTTTCTCTGTTCATTTGTGACTGAAATGAAAGCCTTATTGCAGTATCTGCTGTACCAGTCAAAAATTTAGACACACCTACTCATTCCAGGATTTTTCTTTCTTTCTTTTTTACAATTTTCTACATTGTAAATATGGAATCATGTAGTAACCAAAAAAAAAAAAAGTGTTAAAGAAATCAGAATATATTTTACATTTGAGATTCTTAAAAGTAACCACCCTTTGCCTTGATGACAGCTTTGCACACTCTTGGCATTCTCTCAACCAGCTTCATGAGGTAGTCACCTGGAATGCATTACAATTAACAGGTTTGCCTTGTTAAAAGTCCATTTGTGGAATTTCTGTCCTCCTTAATGAGTTTGAGCCAATCAGTTGTGTTGTGACAAGGTAGGGGTGGTATACAGAAGATAGCCCTATTTGGTAAAAGACCAAGTCCATATTATGGCTAGAACAACTCAAATAAGCAGAGAGAATTGACAGTCCATCAATACTTTAAGACATGACGGTCGGTCATTCTGGAAAATTTCAAGAGCTTTGAAAGTTTCAAGTGCAGTCGCAAAAACCATAAAGTACTATGATGAAACTGGCTCTCAGGAGGACCGTCACAGGAAAGGAAGACCCAGAGTTACCTCTGCTGCAGAGGATAAGTTCGTTAGAGTTACCAGCCTCAGAAATTGCAGCCCAAAAAAGTGCTTCAGAGTTCAAGTAACAGACACGTATCAACATCAATTGTTAAGAGAAGACTGCATGAATCAGGCCCTTCATGGTCAAATATCTGCAAAGAAACCACTACTACAGGACACCCATTAGAAGAAGAGACTTGCTTGGGCCAAGAAACACGAGCAATGGACATTAGACCGGTGGAAATCTGTCCTTTGGTCTGATGAGTCCAAATTTGAGATTTTTAGTTGTTTCAACCGCTATGTCTTTGAGACACAGAGTAGGTGAATGGATGATATCCGCATGAGTGGTTCCCACCGTGAAGCATGGAGGTGTGATGGTGTGGGTGTGCTTTGATAGTGGGGGTGTGCTTTGGTGACACGGTCAGTGATTTATTTACAATTCAAGGCACACTTAACCAGCATGGCTATCACAACATTCTGCAGCGATACGCCATCCCATCTGGTTTGTGCTTAGTGGGACTATCTTTTGTTTTTCAACACACCTCCAAAGTGTGAAAGGTCTGTTTTACCAAGAAGGAGAGTGATGGAGTGCTGCATCAGATGACCTGGCCTCCACAATAACCCGACCTCAACCCAATTGAGATGGTTTGGGATGAGTTGGATCACAGAGTGAAGGAAAAACAGCCAACAAGTGCTCAGCATATGTGGGCTCTCCTTCAAGACTATTGGAAAAGCATTCCTCATGAAGCTGGTTGAGAGAATGCCAAGAGTGTGCAAAGCTGACATCAAGGCACTGGGGGGCTACGAATCTCAAATCAAAAAATTATTTTGATTTGTTTAACACGTTTTTGGTTACTAAATGATCCCATGTGTGTTATTTCATAGTTTTGATGTTTTCACTATTATTCTACAATGTAGAAAATAGTAAAAATAAAGAAAAACCCTTGAACGAGTAGGTGTGTCCAAACTTTTGACTGGTGCTGTATGTCATGTTTAATGTGCTTGTTTTCCCTCATCAGTCTACAGAATCAAGGCCTGTATGTATGTTGTGCTCACCTTCTCTCCTCCTTTGACACTGAGGGTGAGGTTCTTAAGGACCAGCTCCAGTCCCTCTCTGTACCTCACACTGTAGTCACTGAACTCTACGTTCCCCTGGGACGGCCAATCAGGCGAAGGCTTCTTGTCCTCCACCTCCCACGGGGCCTAGCAACATACACAATTATACACAACAATAAGCTTGATGCACACTTTAAATTCTGTCCACATCTGCAGAGGTTGAGGAAGGACAGACACATTTCATAAACAAACACAAACTTTAGCACAGTGTAGGACTATAAACTCAATCACATGATCAGTAAAGAGGGTGGCATATTTGTTGGGTGTAATATACAAAGTGGTCTGAAATGTACAGTATACTAGTGCCCAGCATCAAAGGTAGGCCTTATACGAGACATAATATCCAAGATATAGATGTAGTTACTTTTAGTCTTATGGTTGTGATTGTGTTTGATTTGGCAGCCAAACAGTCAAAGGAATGTGTAAATTCCAGATTTTTTTTAATGGATTATTTTCCTGGAAAACAGCATGAACAATGTTTCTCTATTAAGAGCAAATAAAACACACTTCAAGTGCCAATTTATGAGAGACAAAAAGGTAGTCAGTAAATAGCAGACAGCAGGCCACAACAACATTTCCACTGTCGCTTTGCCTTGTACTTTATGAGCGATTAGACCTGGTTTATTTCCATATGTAATGTACCATTCTAGTAAGCACCGTGTGGATGTATTTTCTTTGTACCTCAGTCTTGGTCTCAGAGTACTCCCTGACTCTCTCCACGGCTACGATGTTGCTCTCCAGATCTGACGTCATCCTCACCATCCAGTTCAGTGACATGGTCACCTGTTACAAGGAAAACACAGTAGCATGAGAGATGCTTATATGGGGGGGGGGGAAACACACACACGCCATTAAGCCATCAGTCTGAAGTGTCCCCACTTGCGTTGCTGAATAGCTAGCTTTCGGTGGGTTCGAGCCTCGGTATGAGCTCAATTAGGAAGAAACGGTAGTTTCGCCAAGCAAGCAGCGTGACGTCCTTAACACGAGCACTACAGAATCACAGTGGCAAGCAATGGGCACCATTTGCAGCAGACAGTTAAACGGACAGTAGATATGTTGTACTGTACCAGTAGAGCGTAGGACACAGAGAGTCCCACCAGTCCAGGGTTGAGCTTGTCTTTCCCGATCACAGCAAACAGAGCAGCAAACAGTACGATGCAGTTCCCAATGAACTCTATACGCACCCCTAACCACCTACACACACACACAACATAGTTAGAGCAGCGCTGACACACAGTGTGTTTCTACACAGTAGTTACACTGAACCTGCCTATGTAAATATACTGAAGACATTTTTTTTAATGCAAAATTAAGCTCAGGAGGTTGGTGGAACCTTAATTGGGGAGGACGGGCTCGTGGTAATGGCTGGAGAGGAATCAGTGGAATGGTATCAAATACATCAAACATGGTTTCCATGTGATTGGTGCCAATCCATTCGTTCCAGATATTATTATGAGCCGTCCTCCACTAATGTAAAGTGTTGGTCCCATATTTATGAGCTGAAATTAAATAGAATTTTCCATATGCACAAAAACCTTATTTCTCTTAAATTGTTTACATCCCTGTTAGCATTTCTCCTTTGCCAGGTGTACCTTGTGCTTGGGACAATAAAAAGCCACTAAAATGTGCAGTTTTATCACAAAACACCACACATGGGTGCAATTGGCATGCTGAGTGCAGGAATGTCCAACAAAGCTGTTTCCAGAGAATTGAATGTTCATGTCTCTACTATAAGCCACCTCCAATGTCTTTTTGAGTATTTGGCAGTACGTGTCCAACCAGCCTCACAACCGCAGACCACGTGTAACCACACCAGCCCAGGACCTCCACATCCGGCTTCTTCACCTGCGGGATCGTCCGAGACCAGCCACTTGGACAGCTGATGAAACTAAAAAATATTTTGGTCTGTAATAAAGCCCTTTAGTGGAGAAAAACTCATTCTGATTGGCTGGGCCTGGCTCCCCAGTGGGTGGGCCTATGCACTCCCAGGCCCACCCATTGCTGCACCCCTACCAGTCATGTGAATTTCATAGATTAGGACCTAATAAATGTATTCCAATGGACTGATTTCCTTCTATGAACTGTAAGTCAGTAAAATTGTTGAAACTGTTGCGTTCATATTTTTGTTCAATATACATTACCATGCAAATACATTGATTAGATACAGTATTAGGAGCACTTATTGTAAAGTGGGACACTTATGTTTTATGTACTTTGCGATGGAATGTGTGCCTGTTGAGCATGCTTTCAACATGAACACCAGTCAGTGGCTATGTTCCAATCCTCAAAATGCAATGGACAGACAAATACTGTACCGTCGTTTTGAAGAGAGAATCCTAGCCCACTTGGGATTATTACCAAGACCCTTCAGAGCAGTAGCCAAAAAAGGGAGCGAGGAAAGGAAGCAAATTAAGAATTTTACATTGGAGCCATTTAGCAGACGCTCTTATCCAGAGAGACTTACAGGAGCAATTAGGGTTAAGTGCCTTGCTCAAGGGCACATCAAAATATTTTCCACCTAGTCAGCTCGGGGATTCAAACCAGCGCCCTTTCGGTTACTGACCCAACACTTAAGGCAAGGCAACCTGCCGCCCCAAAGACAATTGGAACACAGCCACTGTCCTCCAGAGTCCATAGTGAATGTACAGTAAGATAGACACCACCTACCTGTTGGACACTATACCAGGGTAGTAACTCTTCTGGTTGTCATCCACCTTCATGTCACTCATTAGTACAAAGGCATCGTGTCTGCAGTAGGCTCTGATGACACTAGAGCCAGTGACGGTCTCAGAGAAATGGGAGTATATAGGAGACCTGCTGACCGACTCCAGACGCTTTAACTGCCGAGATGTGGCCACATAAAATCTCTACAGCCGTGGGGAAGAGAGATGAACAACGCATTATATAGTAACTGAACACAGGGATACAAGCTGTGACAGTAAGCAACTAGGAAGAGCACACTGCAGTAACACACTATATATAGTAAGGTCAGGGTTCACAAAACATCTGCAGAGTTCCTTTGACAGACTAATAGAGTAATAGATTCATTTCATAGTGATAGATATATTTAATAGTCATATTTAGCTAGCGTTTACATTAATTATGATAATGCCAGTTCTTGAACTCTGCGGATACTCTTTCCACCCGGCCCAGTCTACGAAATAAGGTATATTTAATTTGATTATCAAATCAATGTATAAATCATCCAGTACTAAACACATTTGATTACACTTGATAAAATCAACACTTCAATGTCCATTAGTGCTTAAATGCCATCATAATATTGCAGTGTACGTACGGGTTGGCTTTTAAACACTAACACATTATTAAAGGTCAAATTCATACATATAGAATAATTGAAGTCCCAGTGAGTAAGAAATAGCCCTTTTTTCAATGATTGAGAGACACACAGAGAAGGTAAATAAAAGACAATGCAGATAAATCAAAAAGGAGAAGGAATATATGCGGATGTTAGATCATGGCGACCCAGTTAACAGCGCTGCAGCTCCAGTTAGCAGGCATCTCACAGAGGCACATGTGAACACACAGAACCCTGCTTACATTCACTATATAGAGCCCAGCCCGATCAATGGTTTTTTTGGGGGTCAGATTCTGGATTTATTAGGGGACAAAACATACCGATATGTCTTACTCACTGAATTTGCATAAATTGCCATTCAAAAGTGCAATTGTCCAATAACTATGCTTCAAATGTTGATTTCATACATCGTGACAAGAATGTATGCAAATATGCCCCCTCGTTCTGAGAATGGCCGCATTTGTTCAGAGATTTAAAAATCCTTTTTACTGAATATCGGTTAACGGTTGAATTATCATCTTGATAACGATAGTGGTAAAAGGCCAATATCGGCCGATAATATTGGTGAACTGATATATCGGTCAGGCTCCAGAAATATTTCAGTTTTCCAACTTCTGGAAACTTCTGGAAAGCACAAGCCCGAATGGCCCTCAGCGAAACATCCAAATGCAGATACTACAAACGAAACTATTTTTCGCTCGGGATCACGTACTCTCTTTAGACCTTCTCAATCAGACTGATTGGAAGGTTGAAAGGAGGTGATTGCTTGTCGATTTCTTGAAATGAAATCAGTGTGCTGCAGGTGCGTGGACATTTCAAACAGATGAAAATCGGATCAAGAGCAGTCATGTCAATTGATGCTCAACACATTCTATCAGTGACCAGCAATTTGAAGAAGCCTTGTGGCTCCTATCAAGTGTCGTAATTTTGTGGGTCAAATCTCCAGACGCAAAAAAAAAAAAAACACACATTACAAAGCCATAGGGACCTTAAGAAGCCAAATCATCTTAGTGCGTTAGTAGTAGATAGCCAAACAGTTATTCACAACAAATGGATTCTAAATGGATGTTGGATGATTTGAAGTTTAACTGATTAGGATGAGTTATAAACGTCGGAATGAACATTCAGTAACCATGATGATACGATAATGCCTATCCCCCCCTCCCCCCCCCTACACACCCACACACACACACACACACACACACACACACACACACAAAACAGTATTCAATACAGATACTGAACGGCTGCTCACCATCTACCCCCGGTTGTTAACCGGCACGGATTCAGTCAAATTCAAAATTCAGTGCATCGAATTATCATAGTGAAGCCAAGTCAATGGAATACCAACAATCTTGGTCATATTGCCATATGCTGAGGTTCCACATCCATATACCTTGGGGTGGTGTGAACTAGAAGAACAGCCGTTCCACACAAACCAAACAACTAGAGACTGGAGCCTTAGGCTACACACTAAACCTCCACTCGCTAGTCTGCTACTGTGTCTACCCACCAAGCAAACCCCACTGCAACACTAAGACAACGAGAATGATGGTCACATCTACCACAGCAAACTGTACACACAACAGCAGCAATCTACCAGCCCCCACACACACACACAGACACACGCTGTATTAGAGTTATTAATGAGTTGTGTCCTATTTACCTGGACCCACCAATAGAACACCATTAACGGCACTACGACTAGTAGGAACAGAGGGGTGAGGGCAGAGCATACGATCAGCACATTCACTGTGTACCAGAAAGTGCGCATCCATATATCAATATTGTCTGGGATGTGCGAGTCTATAATGTCCACGTCTTTGCTGAAGCGGTTGAGTACGCGCCCTGTGGGGGTGCTCTCGAAGAAGCCCTGGGGTGCCCTCAGCAACCTCTGGAGCATGTGGAGGTGCATGAGTTCAGCTGCCCGCAGCATGCTGTAGGCCTTGGACAGCAGACAGTTGGCCAGCAACAGCACACCTGGGAGAGGGGGGAGGGGCACAGGTGACAACCACACTACTGTTAATTGGATCTCTCTCCCTCCCACTGGTATAGAAGCCTTTGGCAGTATAGAGTAATGACCCAAATATTAACTTCCTGGGTCAAAAACTAAAGGCATTGCATGGAAACCCTGCATACCAATACCCCATAGAGTCGGACAAGAAATAAAAGAACCTCAAACTCTCTAATGTGCGGATGGACACCTGTAGCATCAGAGTACTACTTGCCTTTCCATTCATTCACCGCCAGAGGGCAGCAGCACACCAGGGTTCTCATCTTTCCTGTAAGCACAAACCTTAAACCCTCACCTTTAGATCAGGTCTAGGGGCAACTTCATCCTACGCCACTCTAGTCTAAATCTATGTTCTCCAGCTACAATACATTCTCCACTGTGTCCCTGAGAAGGACGTTGGGTGGTAAAGAAAGCACAGTAGTGTTCTGAGCTCTCAGAGCTTGATCGCCTCAAGAGGACCAGAGTAAACAAACAAACAAACAAGATCAGCTGAACTGAAGCCTCCTTCACTACTGTGTGTACACAGCACCGGCTGTGGGTGAACCAACCCTGCTGTGTGTGTCTGCGCGTGTGGGTAAACAGGCTGCAGGCAGGGCAGGAAGTGCTATAGGGCCACTGAGAGGGAGAGAAAGGATGTGAATGCATAGTTAGGGGAGAGGAGACCGGGAGGAGAGCAAATGCTCAACAGATAACAGGAACACAAAAAGCTGCAGAGAAACGAAAAAGCCAAAGGTCACAGAAACTGCTCCAACAATCAGGGTGCTGCATGCTGCATTCAGGAAGGTAAACAACCCACTTTGGCAGAAATTGAAATGAAAAGGAGGGGGGAAAAAATATGTATTACTTGACACCATAAACTCCTGCCCTGGAGAGTAGAGCAACCAACCATTAGCTCTTCAGAACAGAACCAATACCTGGACAAAGATGTATATGAAAGCCAGCGGCGCTATGACCACGGCGAAGATGGGGGTGCTGGCCACTATGACTATCATGGTGGAGAGAGAGGAGAAGAAGGTCCCGAGGAACATAAGAACGGTGGAGGGCAGTGCCTCGTCGATGACGTAGATGTCCTTAGAGAAGCGGTTGATGACCCTGCCTATGGGGGTGGTGTCAAAGAAAGACTGGGGGGTGTGAAACTTGTTGTCCAGGAGGGCATAGTGGAGCTTCCTGGCTGCTCCGATGTTCCCCATGGCCAGGGTGAAGGAGGAGACCATGACCAGGAGCCCTGAGATGGAGGGAGGAGGAGGCAGTGGGTTCTGTATGTGTCCGCTCTCATAAATGCAGAGACCCTTTTCAATTTCATTCAAATCAAGCTCACAGTGTTACTGGAAAAGGACCTGAGGTGTTGAGGCCAAGGTCCTCACACAAGACCAACCACTCATAGTTAGCATCATACAGTAATAAAGTAAAAAACATACAATTGTCATATACACAGCAAAATCTACAACAACAAAACCTCTTCGGCACAAATGACCCAAACACCACAGACAAATTGTATTATTGAATACTTTCAGTCATCTTAAGGTGGATAGGTATTGTTATCCTAAAGGTACTGGACAGCAGGTCTCCTCACCTTGTGCCATGCCCAAAGCAGCATACACCCCCACCCTCATGCTGACATTCTCCTGGGTCACGTTCTGAGCTGCGTCATTGGTCCACTGGCTCAGCCAGACGTTGGCTCCGATGGAGGCAGCACTCTGGCAGCCGTACAGGAAACAGATGAAGAGGGACAGCAGAGGCCCTACTGCCTTGGCATACTCCCAGAACACCTTGCTCTTCACCTGAGGGCAGGGAGGAAAGGGCAGTTAGAGGTCAGGGGTTAGAGATCAGTGGCTCTAAAGCTTTGGAATACTCCCATAACACCTTAATCTTCACCTGAGGACAGGGAGGAGACAGAGGTTAAAGGTCAGGGGTAAGAGGTTAGACATCAGAGGCCGTACTCTCTCGGAATACACCCGGAACAACTTCACCTGGGGGTAGGAGAGAGTAGAAGTCTACATCTTCAAATCAAGTTCACTAAACTATGTATCCCCATAGCTCTACTCACCCTGCCTGTCTCAGCGGTCTCTGCTTGGATGAGTTTCTCCACCTTGGGTAGTTTCTTCTCCGAGTCAGATTCAGCATGCTTCCTCTCGCTGCACAGACGCTTCCGGACAGACCTGCTCTTTGGGTTCTCCAGGTCCCCTGAGATGATGCTGATCTGCCTGCAGGGAGAGAGGAAGTGATTGATCGGTCAATCAATCGTTGTGTATATCATACATTTGAAAAAAGTGCTTGACAGCAACTCAAGTCCAAAGCCCCATAAAATGACATTCATCTATTAAAAAGAGGTAAAACATACTGTAGAACTTTTAGCTAAATAAACAATCCCCTGCATATTAAGCGAGGGCTTGCAATTTGAAACACTGCATTTTTACCAGATAAAATGGTTCAATCAAACAACACTTCAACAAACTTTTCCCCCTGTCAGCTAGGGTGACCACGTGTTCCGGATTATACGGGACAGTCCTGCATTTTGGCCCTTTGTCCCGCAACCAAACAATCATGTCCTGCATTTTATCAAACAAATTAAAACGCCACTAATTTACAACAAAAAAAGTTGATTTGGCCCATATTTCTGTCAGACTTCCCATTCATTTGATACGAATTGACATTCCAACCTGTCTCTTTTTCAGTCACATTGCACTTATGACAAGATATATACCATAAGGATGTGGTATTGATGATGTTAAACACTTCTCCAATCTGTGTTGAGATCTGATATTCTGCGCAGTGCAAGATGAGACGCCAATGTGATATCGTCAACCAATCACATTTTTCAAATCTTTTCAGGCTAAATTCCAGCGGACAGTTAAAACTACTTACAAAAAGTGTGCCTCTAATAAAGAGCTAAAAATGTAAGTCAATAGCTGTATTAGACAGAAAGATGTAAGTTAACTTGTGAGAGTCTCCATGCTCATTAGTTGCTCATTCAACATATTTGCTGCTACTTCACTCAATCCCGTTTTTAAAAAGTCTCCCTTCCTAATTGTTGTACATTCCCTGAGACCAACCAGAAACATTTCCCTGGACAAATATTCCTAGATTTTCATAACAACCACACGTGGTCTCTCATTTCTGCATCACCACATTTTACATGAGGCAAAAAAGGTACGCTTCAATTCATTCGCTTAGTGCAGCGGGGAGGGGGATTTTTGTCCGGGGGAGGTGCCCCCGTTGACCCGCATTTGTTTTTTTTTAAATGACCCTACTGACACATTTAATAAAAACATTGCAAATTGGCATGCAAAATGTCCGAATTGCCAGAGCAAAATCAGGCATTTTGGCCCGCAACTGTCACAAAGAAAAAAAACAGAAGAATCCTGGAGGGACTGCCTTATGAACGGTTACAGAGACTTATAAGTACCTTATGAACTGTCTCTTTGCCTCATTGACCACTGGTTCGTTGTCCACCATGTCTGTATGGTTGCTAAGGGCGTCGTCAGGGAAGTTTTCTTCTTCGTCAATCAAAGCCTCTGTGGGTGTTGAGTCACAGCGTTACCGTGGTAATTATGTAGCAGGTATACACACTCCTATAGGTGTAAGGCAGGGACAGCTAACTCTCCTCCTAGAGAGCTACTGGGTATTTAGGGTTTTGTTCCAACCCAACTAACAAACCTGAAACAGCTAGTAGCTTGCACACCCAGTAGCCTTCAAGGACACATGTTGGCACGTACTGGTGTAAGGGGAACAGTGGAACCCCAAGGGGATTAACATCAATAGAATCCGCCCTTCTGCTTTAGCCCTCAAATTCAAATCTGGACCTTGAAGCCAGTTTCACTGCTTTTCTTCATTCTTCCCCTCTAATCAGAGACCAATTTAAACCTGGGACCGGGGGAGAGATCGCTGACTAGTGGTGGCAATTCAGCATGATACATGTCCATTGGGGTGGGGGCAGGGTAAAAATGTCCATTGAGGTGGAGGGTTAATATGATAACATATAACGACACATAAGAAAACATTTGAAGTATTCCAAAGACGTGTTCTCACACGATTTCAAGTGACCAAAAATGTATGTGGTTTTCCTTTAAGGGACACTAAGTGGGTGCAATTAATTATCAGGTGGCAGTACAACAGAAAACCAGCAGTTCTACAGACATCGTAGGGTAAGATTCAAATACCCCTGTGCTATAGTAACAGGTAGTTCTACCTGTTGCCTCGTCCTCCTCGATGATGTCCTCCAGGGAATAGTTCCTGAGGAACTCAGCGAATGCCCCATTCTGTTTGAGCAGCTCTTGGTACGAGCCCATCTCCGACACCCTGCCCTCCACCATCACCACTATGTTATCCACCTGCGGCAGGAAGCTGATGCCGTGCGTCACCAGGATACGCGTCTTGAGAGAAAAGAAAAGAGGATCTGTCATTAAGGCAGGCAATTGCCAGGGACCTCACGATACTTTATTATCGCGATACTTAGGTGCCAATATCTGTTGCGATTCCATACGCTTCACTATTCTATACGCTTCGCTATTCTATACGCTTCACTATTCTATACGCTTCACTATTCTATACGCTTCGCTATTCTATACGCTTCACTATTCTATACGCTTCACTATTCTATACACTTCACTATTCTATGTGTTGCGATTCTATACGCTTCACTATTCTATACGCTTCACTATTCTATGTGTTGCAATTCTATACGCTTCACTATTCTATACGCTTCACTATTCTATACGCTTCACTATTCTATGTGTTGCAATTCTATACGCTTCGCTATTCTATAAACTTCACTATTCTCTACGCTTCACTATTCTATGTGTTGCAATTCTATACGCTTCACTATTCTATATGTGTTGCAATTCTATACGCTTCACTATTCTATACGCTTCACTATTCTATGTGTTGCAATTCTATACGCTTCGCTATTCTATATGTGTTGCAATTCTATACGCTTCACTATTCTATACGCTTCACTATTCTATGTGTTGCAATTCTATACGCTTCGCTATTCTATAAACTTCACTATTCTCTACGCTTCACTATTCTATGTGTTGCAATTCTATACGCTTCGCTATTCTATAAACTTCACTATTCTCTACGCTTCACTATTCTATATGTGTTGCAATTCTATACGCTTCGCTATTCTATAAACTTCACTATTCTCTACGCTTCACTATTCTATGTGTTGCAATTCTATACGCTTCACTATTCTATATGTGTTGCAATTCTATACGCTTCACTATTCTATACGCTTCGCTATTCTATACGCTTCGCTATTCTATACGCTTCGCTATTCTATACGCTTCGCTATTCTATACGCTTCGCTATTCTATACGCTTCGCTATTCTATACGCTTCGCTATTCTATACGCTTCGCTATTCTATACGTGTTGCTATTCTATACGCTTCACTATTCTATACGCTTCGCTATTCTATACGCTTCGCTATTCTATACACTTCGCTATTCTATACGCTTCGCTATTCTATACGCTTCGCTATTCTATACGCTTCGCTATTCTATATGTGTTGCAATTCTATACGCTTCACTATTCTATACGCTTCACTATTCTATACGCTTCGCTATTCTATACGCTTCGCTATTCTATACGCTTCACTATTCTATATGTGTTGCGATTCTAAACGCTTCGCTATTCTATATGTGTTGCAATTCTATACGCTTCGCTATTCTATATGTGTTGCAATTCTATACGCTTCACTATTCTATACGCTTCACTATTCTATACGCTTCGCTATTCTATACGCTTCGCTATTCTATACGCTTCGCTATTCTATGTGTTGCAATTCTATACGCTTCGCTATTCTATAAACTTCACTATTCTCTACGCTTCACTATTCTATGTGTTGCAATTCTATACGCTTCACTATTCTATATGTGTTGCAATTCTATACGCTTCACTATTCTATACGCTTCACTATTCTATGTGTTGCAATTCTATACGCTTCGCTATTCTATATGTGTTGCAATTCTATACGCTTCACTATTCTATACGCTTCACTATTCTATGTGTTGCAATTCTATACGCTTCGCTATTCTATAAACTTCACTATTCTCTACGCTTCACTATTCTATGTGTTGCAATTCTATACGCTTCGCTATTCTATAAACTTCACTATTCTCTACGCTTCACTATTCTATATGTGTTGCAATTCTATACGCTTCGCTATTCTATAAACTTCACTATTCTCTACGCTTCACTATTCTATGTGTTGCAATTCTATACGCTTCACTATTCTATATGTGTTGCAATTCTATACGCTTCACTATTCTATACGCTTCGCTATTCTATACGCTTCGCTATTCTATACGCTTCGCTATTCTATACGCTTCGCTATTCTATACGTGTTGCTATTCTATACGCTTCACTATTCTATACGCTTCACTATTCTATACGCTTCACTATTCTATACGCTTCGCTATTCTATACGCTTCGCTATTCTATACGCTTCGCTATTCTATACGCTTCACTATTCTATACGCTTCACTATTCTATACGCTTCACTATTCTATACGCTTCACTATTCTATATGTGTTGCAATTCTATACGCTTCACTATTCTATACGCTTCGCTATTCTATACGCTTCGCTATTCTATACGCTTCACTATTCTATACGCTTCGCTATTCTATATGTGTTGCAATTCTATACGCTTCGCTATTCTATACGCTTCGCTATTCTATACGCTTCACTATTCTATACGCTTCACTATTCTATACGCTTCGCTATTCTATACGTGTTGCAATTCTATACGCTTCGCTATTCTATACGTGTTGCAATTCTATACGCTTCGCTATTCTATACACTTCGCTATTCTCTACGCTTCACTATTCTCTACGCTTCACTATTCTATATGTGTTGCAATTCTATACGCTTCGCTATTCTATACGCTTCGCTATTCTATATGTGTTGCAATTCTAAACGCTTCGCTATTCTATACGCTTCACTATTCTATACGCTTCACTATTCTATACGCTTCACTATTCTATATGTGTTGCAATTCTATACGCTTCACTATTCTATACGCTTCACTATTCTATACGCTTCACTATTCTCTACGCTTCACTATTCTCTACGCTTCACTATTCTATATGTGTTGCGATTCTAAACGCTTCGCTATTCTATATGTGTTGCAATTCTATACGCTTCGCTATTCTATATGTGTTGCAATTCTATACGCTTCACTATTCTATACGCTTCACTATTCTATACGCTTCGCTATTCTATACGCTTCGCTATTCTATACGCTTCGCTATTCTATGTGTTGCAATTCTATACGCTTCGCTATTCTATAAACTTCACTATTCTCTACGCTTCACTATTCTATGTGTTGCAATTCTATACGCTTCGCTATTCTATAAACTTCACTATTCTCTACGCTTCACTATTCTATATGTGTTGCAATTCTATACGCTTCGCTATTCTATAAACTTCACTATTCTCTACGCTTCACTATTCTATGTGTTGCAATTCTATACGCTTCACTATTCTATATGTGTTGCAATTCTATACGCTTCACTATTCTATACGCTTCACTATTCTATATGTGTTGCAATTCTATACGCTTCACTATTCTATACGCTTCACTATTCTATACGCTTCACTATTCTATACGCTTCACTATTCTATACGCTTCACTATTCTATGTGTTGCAATTCTATACGCTTCACTATTCTATACGCTTCACTATTCTATATGTGTTGCAATTCTATACGCTTCACTATTCTATACGCTTCACTATTCTATACGCTTCACTATTCTATATGTGTTGCGATTCTAAACGCTTCGCTATTCTATATGTGTTGCAATTCTATACGCTTCGCTATTCTATATGTGTTGCAATTCTATACGCTTCACTATTCTATACGCTTCACTATTCTATGTGTTGCAATTCTATACGCTTCGCTATTCTATACGCTTCACTATTCTATACGCTTCACTATTCTATGTGTTGCAATTCTATACGCTTCACTATTCTATACGCTTCACTATTCTCTACGCTTCACTATTCTATATGTGTTGCAATTCTATACGCTTCGCTATTCTATACGCTTCACTATTCTATACGCTTCACTATTCTATACGCTTCACTATTCTATATGTGTTGCAATTCTATACGCTTCACTATTCTATACGCTTCACTATTCTATACGCTTCACTATTCTATACGCTTCGCTATTCTATATGTGTTGCAATTCTATACGCTTCACTATTCTATACGCTTCACTATTCTATATGTGTTGCAATTCTATACGCTTCGCTATTCTATACGCTTCGCTATTCTATACGCTTCACTATTCTATACGCTTCGCTATTCTATACGCTTCGCTATTCTATACGCTTCGCTATTCTATACGCTTCGCTATTCTATATGCTTCGCTATTCTATATGTGTTGCAATTCTATACGCTTCGCTATTCTATATGTGTTGCAATTCTATACGCTTCACTATTCTATACGCTTCACTATTCTATGTGTTGCAATTCTATACGCTTCACTATTCTCTACGCTTCACTATTCTATGTGTTGCAATTCTATACGCTTCGCTATTCTATAAACTTCACTATTCTCTACGCTTCACTATTCTATATGTGTTGCAATTCTATACGCTTCGCTATTCTATAAACTTCACTATTCTCTACGCTTCACTATTCTATGTGTTGCAATTCTATACGCTTCACTATTCTATATGTGTTGCAATTCTATACGCTTCACTATTCTATATGTGTTGCAATTCTATACGCTTCACTATTCTATACGCTTCACTATTCTATACGCTTCACTATTCTATACGCTTCGCTATTCTATATGTGTTGCAATTCTATACGTGTTGCAATTCTATACGCTTCACTATTCTATACGCTTCGCTATTCTATACGCTTCGCTATTCTATACGCTTCGCTATTCTATACGCTTCGCTATTCTATACGCTTCGCTATTCTATACGCTTCGCTATTCTATACGCTTCGCTATTCTATACGCTTCGCTATTCTATATGTGTTGCAATTCTATACGCTTCACTATTCTATACGCTTCGCTATTCTATACACTTCGCTATTCTATACGCTTCACTATTCTATACGCTTCACTATTCTATACGCTTCACTATTCTATACGCTTCACTATTCTATACGCTTCACTATTCTATACGCTTCACTATTCTCTACGCTTCACTATTCTCTACGCTTCACTATTCTATATGTGTTGCAATTCTATACGCTTCGCTATTCTATACGCTTCGCTATTCTATATGTGTTGCAATTCTAAACGCTTCGCTATTCTATACGCTTCACTATTCTATACGCTTCACTATTCTATATGTGTTGCAATTCTATACGCTCGCTATTCTATACGCTTCGCTATTCTATACGCTTCGCTATTCTATACGCTTCGCTATTCTATACGCTTCGCTATTCTATACGCTTCGCTATTCTATACGCTTCGCTATTCTATGTGTTGCAATTCTATACGCTTCACTATTCTATACGCTTCACTATTCTATACGCTTCGCTATTCTAAACGCTTCGCTATTCTATATGTGTTGCAATTCTATACGCTTCGCTATTCTATACGCTTCGCTATTCTATACGCTTCACTATTCTATACGCTTCACTATTCTATATGTGTTGCAATTCTATACGCTTCGCTATTCTATACGCTTCGCTATTCTATACGCTTCACTATTCTATACGCTTCACTATTCTATACGCTTCACTATTCTATACGCTTCACTATTCTATACGCTTCACTATTCTATACGCTTCACTATTCTATACGCTTCACTATTCTATACGCTTCACTATTCTATACGTGTTGCTATTCTATACGCTTCGCTATTCTATACGCTTCACTATTCTATACGCTTCACTATTCTATACGCTTCACTATTCTATATGTGTTGCTATTCTATATGCTTCACTATTCTATATTGTTATTGCGATTCGATACTGAGATTTTATTGCAATTCGATGTTCTAATAAATCTGCTTAAAACATGTTGACTCACCATTTAAAAAGATAGAGAACAAACTATAGAAGGAGAAATACCTGAGCTAGAGAATTTACATTTGGAGTCAGAATCTATACATCTTCAAAAATAAATAGTGATACTTACTGTCATGTTAGTTCAATTATTCTTAGTGTTGCATATGCAGCAGGACAGTGAACATTCAAATATAGGAAGTGACACTCACTATAATAATGAAACAACCAAACACACTACACACTCAAGTCTGTACATAAGTTTCTTATCAGAGCATTAAAGTCGTACATTTGATACTAAACCAACAAGTAGAGGATTGAAAACTATAAACCACAGATAAGAGCTACCATTTCCTCTATTGTAGGCGAGGACTCTTTAAAATGGGGTTTTACTATGTGAACTAGGCAGAATATAGCTCATGTACTTGTCAGTTATGAGGAGATTCCCACTGTTGTCCTTTTTAACATGGCCATATAGTGCCATACCACCAAATATTGTTGATAATGGACAAGATATCTAACCAGTTAATGTCTCTCTGCTACCACTCAGAATGTGTCTCTCTTCTTCTGTAGTGTATGGAGAACAGAGCAGTGTGACTCTTCTACTCACCTTGCCCTGCAGCGCCCCCTCTGGGCCAATGACCTGGTCGAAGATGTGTTTGGCCACGTGGGCGTCCACGGCAGAGAGAGGGTCGTCCAGCAGGTAGACGTCTGCCTCATTGTACAGCGCTCTGGCCAGACTCACCCTCTGTCTCTGACCACCTGAGAGGTTGATTCCCTGAGAGAGAAAGAGAGAGAAAGGAGCAAGAGAAAGAGGAGAAAGAGGGGAGAAGAGAGAAAGTCAGGAGAAAGAAAGGAGAAATAGAGAGGAGAGAAAGCCAGAGAGAGGAGAGAAAGAGGAGAGAAAGAGAGGAGAGAGACAAACACAAGCAAATCACTGATCTCAAAATAAGTTGCTTTGTTTGAGACTCAAAGACTCATCTCAGCTCCCAGAACTGATGCCTTTAGTTGTGGGCTAACGTGACCTTTAGCCCCAAAAAACAAACCAGGTTAGATTCTATTCCATCTCCCTACCTTCTCTCCGATCTCGGTCAGGTCTCCTCCAGGTAGTACTTCCAGGTCCTGGGTCAGAGCACAGGCATCCAGACAACAGTGGTACTTGTGCTCGTTGTAGGCCTTGCCAAATAGGATGTTGTCTCTCAGAGTGGCATTCTGGATCCAGGCTTGCTGCGGGACGTAGGCCACCGAACCCTGAAAGGAGAGGAGGGAGAAAACTCAGTACAGCTGAAAACTACAACTGGACACAAACAATCAGTCTATCAATTGTTCAATCAATCAATAAAGCAATTGACACACTAATCAATTACTCAATCGAGCAAATGCCCCAATAAAATCAAATCAACCTTCAGTTAGCATAATTGAATTCAGTGGACATACCTGTATAGAGATGTCTCCCTCCATTTTCTCCATCTCTCCCAATAGAGCTGACACCAGAGAAGACTTTCCACAGCCGACATGTCCTACCACCGCTAGCAATGAGCCCTGGGGCACCATCAGGTTTATACTGGGACGGACACACACACAGTCAGTGCATTCTTTCCCTTGAATAGTTATTGTCCTTTGCATGATGCAACTTGCCAACATACTTGTGTAGAGCAGGAGGATCTCGTTTTGCCCAGGTGAACTTCCCGTTGACAACAGTCACCGAGCTATCTGAAGGGGAGAATGCATTGCAGTTACAAAAACAGGAACCATGACACAGCATTACCAAACTGGCAAAAACAGAGGGAGTTACAGAAGAGAAAGCAATGACTGTGGGAATCCGTCCATCTAAATACCTTAAGTCACCTCAACTTAAGAGTCTAAAACGTTATTATTACAAAAGCCAAGAGTAATGACGATGCAAAACTGAAATTGATTACATAATCCCTCATAGTTTCTATATAAAACCTAACCGCCTACATTAATGGCAGGCAGTGGTGCCATGGCAACAGGCCCATGTAAGCCTGACTCAGCAGTAACCATAGAACTAGGAATTAGAATAGTAATTTAATAGGATCTCTATGGCAGAAACATAGACCATTAGAATGCCTCAGAGGCCCCGTCCCATTAGCTTTATTCTCTACCATCCTTCATGTCAGTGAAAACCTAAGGGGTATCGGAAGGGTCTTAGGGGGTGAAATGAAACCAGGCCAGCCAAGTTTGGTTCAATGTTCACCTGTGGCAGTGTTAGTCCGGTTCACAGACTCTGGGTCCAGCTCATCATGACTCAGGAAGTCCTGGATACGCTTCAGGGACACGCTGGCCTTGGAGTGGCAACAGAGTCAACACACACACACAGCGCAAAAGCATGCACAACATCCACAGGAGGAATGACAGAAGGAATAAGAGGAGGAGTGAGAGAAAGAGGAATGAGAAGTAGGGGGGAAAGAAATAGTGACAGGGTGAAAAAATTGAGAGGAGTGAGATAAGAAGGAGTAAGAGAATGACAGAGGAGGAGAAGAGCCTACCTGTACGATACTGCTGATGACTTGGGGCAACATATTGAGAGGGAACCGTAAGATGTTGAACAGAGACAAAGATACAAAGGCTTTCTCCGCGTCTAAAATGTTATTTTTATCCACAGTCACATACACTGCAAACGTTGTCAAGGCAACCTGAGGAGACATAAAAAATACATTTAAAAAAGCTTGGAAATAGATCCTCTGGACAACTCATTGATTTGCAGCTTTCAGTTGTACTCTGTCCATCTAAAATTGCTAGCTAATAGTCCGAGTTAACCTTCCTTCCTCCATGCAAAGTGATATAGCATATACAACAAGGATAATATAGGTGTGTGTGCGTGCCGGAGTGTGTCCCGTACTAGGAATGGTGCACTGGTCCAGGCCATGGTAGACAGAGCACCGAGGTAGGCCGTCTTGCGGAGCACATTGAGCTCTTTCTGTCTGATCTCCAGAACCTTCTCTTTAAAAGAGCTCTCCCAGGCGTACAGCTTCAACACTTTGATCCCGTTCAGAATCTCGTTCATCAGTTTGATGCGAGCATCCTTGTACTGCATCTGCTCCACCTTTAAGAGACAACAGGAGGGGGGTGTAGAGAGGGAGGGGGTGGAGAGAGGGAGGGGGTGGAGAGAGGGAGGGGGGTGGAGAGAGGGAGGGGGGTGGAGAGAGGGAGGTGGAAGATATCCTCTGTCCATGTCAAAACAATGCTACTTTAGAGATGTAGACCGCTTGGCTGTCGAAACGTTGGTAGATAAATGAATGCGTCGGATCTAACAGAGTGTGCGGCTTTTCCTTTCCTTTTAAAATACTGTATTTTAACACTCATTAAAAAAGAGTTTAAAGAGCAGCCTGCTATAGTACAAACTCACAGGAGATCTTTACAGTGCTCTGGTGTTTGATCATGAGCATTTTTTTGTTGTGGTAAAGAGTTGCACACGTTTCTACCTTGACACACTTGGACGAGAAGCCGCTTGTTCAAATCGACGAGACTTCTCAGTCGTAATTACAATCATCATCGACACCATCCTTCTAATCGCGATCATCACCATAACTTCAAACCTCCATACCACAGATATTAAGCCGTTGTAGAAAAGCAGAGGGAGGTGTGCATACCTGGTAGGCTCGTGTCCTCACGGCGATGGCAGCATTTAAGGGGATCAGGAGGATCATCACAGCAACACCAGCCAGCACCGACGGACCCAGGTTCTACAACACAGAGACAAGGCACGACCAATCAGCACCGACAGACCCAGGTTCTACAACACAGAGACAAGGCACGACCAATCAGCACCGACAGACCCAGGTTCTACAACACAGAGACAAGGCACGACCAATCAGCACCGACAGACCCAGGTTCTACAACACAGAGACAATCACCAATCAGCACAGACACCACCCATGTTCTACAAAACAGAGACAAGGCACGACCAATCAACACAGGCACCGACGGACCCAGGTTCCACAACACAGAGCCAAGGCACGACCAATCAACACAGACACTGACCCAGGTTCTACAACACAGAGACAAGGCACGACCAATCAACAGACACCGACCCAGGTTCTACAACACAGAGACAAGGCACGACCAAACAACACAGACACTGACCAAGGTTCTAGAAGAGAGAGACAAGGCAGGATCAACACAGACACCACCCATGGTTCTACAACACAGAGACAAGGCACCAAACAACAGACCCAGGTTCTACAACACAGAGACAAGGCACGACCAATCAGCACCGACAGACCCAGGTTCTACAACACAGAGACAAGGCACGACCAATCAGCACCGACAGACCCAGGTTCTACAACACAGAGACAAGGCACGACCAATCAGCACCGACAGACCCAGGTTCTACAACACAGAGACAAGGCACGACCAATCAGCACCGACAGACCCAGGTTCTACAACACAGAGACAAGGCACGACCAATCAGCACAGACACCGACCCATGTTCTACAAAACAGAGACAAGGCACGACCAATCAACACAGGCACCGACGGACCCAGGTTCCACAACACAGAGCCAAGGCACGACCAATCAACACAGACACTGACCCAGGTTCTACAACACAGAGACAAGGCACGACCAATCAACAGACACCGACCCAGGTTCTACAACACAGAGACAAGGCACGACCAAACAACACAGACACTGACCAAGGTTCTAGAAGAGAGAGACAAGGCACGACCGATCAACACAGACACCGACCTATGGTTCTACAACACAGAGACAAGGCACGACCAAACAACAGACCCAGGTTCTACAACACAGAGACAAGGCACGACCAATCAGCACCGACGGACCCAGGTTCTACAACACAGAGACAAGGCACGACCAATCAGCACCGACGGACCCAGGTTCTACAACAGAGACAAGGCACGACCAATCAACAGACACCAACCCAGGTTCTACAACAGAGACAAGGCACGACCAATCAACACAGACACCGACCAAGGTTCTAGAAGAGAGACAAGGCACGACCAAACAACACAGACCAAGGTTCTAGAAGAAAGAGACAAGGCACGACCAATCAACACAGGCACCGACCCAGGTTCTACAACACAGAGACAAGGCACACAAATCAACACAGACACCACCCAGGTTCTACAAAACAGAGACAAGGCACGACCAATCAACACAGACACCGACCCAGGTTCTACAACACAGAGACAAGGCACGACCAATCAGCACCGACAGACCCAGGTTCTACAACACAGAGACAAGGCACGACCAATCAGCACCGACGGACCCAGGTTCTACAACACAGAGACAAGGCACGACCAATCAACACAGACACCGACCAAGGTTCTAGAAGAGAGAGAAAAGGTATTAGCAATCAAAATAAAAAACAAGGCAGGATCAAATCAACACAACAGAGATGGACCCTAGAAAGACCACGTATGACTAATCAACACAACAGAGATGGACCCCAGAAAGACCACGTAAGACTAATCAACGCAGAGAGCAGGGGTGTAATCATTAGTCGGATAAAGTTGCAAAACGTTTAGTCTGTTACAAAATGTTTTGCGTCGGAAAAACATTTACTGTTAACTTTAGGAGCCAAATGGACGCAAACGGAATGAAATGAAACAGGGAGGGACCTAGAAACTCGTTGTTGTTGCTAAATGTTTTCCCTTTTGAAGGAAACGGTTTCCCTTGCAAAACATTTTCTGTTGCAAACAGAATCCCACTAATGAATACACTCCAGGCACAATCATTCTGGATCTCATCTCTTTAGATCTATTCCCCATACAGTGCACTACTTTGGCCATGGTGGACTAATAAACCCACCTCCATGGAAAGAATCCACCCACCTGCCACAGGAAGTATAGTGCCAGTATGATCTGAAGTGGGGCGGACCACAGCATGTTGAGAAAGGTGGTGAGATCCATGAAGCGCTGAGCGTCCACTGACATCAGGTTGACTATCTCTCCCACTGTAGATGTACGCTTGGCCGCGTTAGTGATAATCAGAGACTAGGGAGAGAAAGAAAGGACAGAAGAGAAAGACAAAAATACAATTTTCACCACTGTGTGTGTGTGTGTGTGTGTGTGTGTGCGCGTGTGTGCGCGCGCGCGCTTCTGTGTACCTTCCTGTAGATGGCTCCTATGATGGAGGTGCGGAGCCTCATCCCAGTGACGAAGCAGTACTGGAAGTGTTGGTGCAGAATGAGAGTCTGGAGGAAGGCTGCGAAGAACATGAGGAAGGCCAGGGCGTATCCCCACCAGGTGGGAGCTCCCTTCTGCTTTGTGAATGAGATCAATAACCTGGAGGGAGGAGAGAGGAAGATGGGGGGGGCGGAACAGGAGGAGAGAAAAAGATGGGATAGTAAAAACAAAGAAAAAACCTTGAAGGAGTAGGTGTGTCCAAACCTTTGACTGGTACTGTATATATAAAATACATAGATTCTGTAGACTGATGAGTAAAACAAGCACATTAAACATGACATACAGTACCAGTCAAAAATTCACACACACCTACTCATTCAAGGGTTTTTCTTTATTTTTACCATTGTAGAATAATGGTGAAGAAATAAAAACGAATTAAATAACACATATGGAATCATGTAGTAACCAAAAAAAGTGTTAAATCAAAATGTGTGTTATATTTGATATTCTTCAAAGTATGCACCATTTGCATTGAGAGAGTTGCACACTCTTGGCATTGTCCCGACCAGCTTCACCTGGAATGCTTTTCCAATAGTCTTGAAAGAGTTCCCACATATGCAGAGTACTTGTTGGCTGCTTTTCCTTCACTTCACTCTGCAGTCCAACTCATTCCAAACCATCTCAATTGGGTTGAGGTCGGGTGATGGTGGAAGCCAGGTCATCTGATGCAGCACTCAATCACTCTACTTCTTGGTCAAATAGCCCTTACACAGCCTGAAGGTGTGTTGGGTCATTGTCCTGTTGAAAAAGAAAATGATAGTGGGACTAAGCGCAAACCAGATGGGATGCCGTATCGCTGCAGAATGAGGTGGAAGCCATGCTGGTGAAGTGTGCATTGAATTCTAAATAAATTACAGACAGTGTCACCCCCACACCATCACACCTCCTCCATGCTTCACGGTGGGAACCACACATGGAGAGATCATCCGTTCACCTGCTCTGCGTCTCACAAAGACACGCCGGTTGGAAGCAAAAATCAAACATTTGGACTCAACAGACCAAAGGACAGATTTCCACCGGTCTAATGTCCATTGCTTGTGTTTCTTGGCCCAAGCAAGTCTCTTCTTATTGGTGTCCTTTAGTAGTGTTTTCTTTGCAGCAATTTGACCATGAAGGCCTGATTCACACAGTCTCTTCTGAACAGTTGATGTTGAGATGCGTCTGTTACTTGAACTGTGAAGCATTTATTTGGGCTGCAATTTCTGAGGCTGTTAACCCGAATGAACTTATCCTCTACAGTAGAGGTACCAGAGTCTTCCTTTCCTGTGGCGGTCATCATGAGAGATAGTTTCATCGTAGCGCTTGATGGTTTTTGCGACTGCACTTGAAGAAACTTTCTAAGTTCTGGAAATTTTCCGGATTGACTGATCTTCATGTCTTAAAATAATGATGGATTGTCATTTCGCTTTGCTTATTTGAGCTGTTCTTGCCATAATATGGACTTGGTCTTTACCAAATAGATAGGGGGCGGGACAGGAAGAGTTTGTATACCACCCCTACCATGTCACAACACAACTGATTGGCTCAAACACATTAAGGAAAGAAATTTCACAAATGTACTTTTATCAAGGCACACCTGTTAATTGAAATGCATTCCAGGTGACTTCATGAAGCTGGTTGAGAGAATGCCAAGAGTATGCAAAGCTGTCATCAAGGCAAAGGGTGGCTACTTAGATTGTAAAATATTAACACTTTTTGGGTTACTACATTCCATGTGTGTTATTTCATAGTTTTGATGTCTTCACTATTATTCTACAATGTAGAAAATAGTAAAAATAAAGAAAAACCCTTGTAGGCATGCCCAAACTTTTGGCTGTTACTGTAGATGGGTTTATGCTTCACAGAAAGCCTCCCATCATTCAAACACACTTTCATAACAACCTACACAGGGAACACATTTGCACGTCGGCTTTACATCGCAAACAAATAAAACAACTCTTGACTGCCGAGGAGGACCATAAGGACGTAGACCAATCAACATGCAAATAATATTTTTCCTGGAAATAAGAGACCATGACACATGTTCATGTAGGTAAATGTTGTCCTTCCATAAACCACATAGGTGTCCAGGTGAATCCTGTCCAGTGGAAACACTGTGGTAGTGAGAATATTTGTTTAAACATTTGAGTCATTCAGCAGACGCTCTTATACAGAGCGCCTTACAGGAGCAATTAGGGTTAAGTGCCTTGCTCAAGGGCACATCAACAGATTTCAACTAGACAGCTCTGGGTTACTGGCCCAACAGCTTCATCACTAGACTACTAGCCAGCCCATGTTGGTAAAAATAATATATTACATCGGAGCTACTAGAGTGTGCAGCTTTTCCTTTTAAAATACTGTATTTTAACACTCATTAAAAAAGGGGCTTTGATAGCTGCTCAAAGACACACCACAAACAAGAAAAACATTGTCCTGTCACTCTGTAAAGCTACAAGGAAACAAACACCCCACCCCTATGATGGGTCTGATACAGGAAATGCTGCTCCTGTCCTAAATTAGCTTTATATTCTGATCTTTATCTTTACTCAGAACGTTATCTTTATTCAGACCACATTCAGCATGTTCATCTGCATTTGACATATAGACTTGGTAAGGCTTCATAAGGGTTTATAATGCTGCGCAGTGCTCTATTTACTTGAGGAGCTGTGGGTTGACGAAGGTGATGAGGTCCTGTAGGAGTTTAAATGCAGATCCGATGAGGAAGTAGGGTCCAAAGGCCTTGATGAGGGAACGGAGGAAGGAGGGCTTTTGGGGGTCTTTTTGTTTGGACAGCAACACCTCCACCTCCTCAGGACTGCTCTCCCCCCCTACATGGTTGGACTCTCCCGCTGGCGGAGGTTTGGAGAAATGAGCCTGGGTGGACTGGTCCACAGCACTGTGGAGAGAAGGGGTAGAAATAGGTTCCAAGTAGAAGAAACATTCATCACATCCAGTTTCTACCCTTGAACATGAAGTTAACCGATATACTGTATATTTACGCATGATTTTCTCACACAATCGGAATGTGGAGGGGTTGGATTCCAAAAGTCAATGAAACGTAACTCCCTCACACCTCTAAACAGGTTTGAGCAATTACAGGCTTAGGTCTCTTTCATATCATTTTACTGGTTCTTTTGTTCACTGAAGGAAAACCAGACAGAACATGGCAGAGAAACTGAAGAGTAGCGAAAGAGCGAGCGAACATGAGAGCGGGCGAGAGCCAAAGAGAACGCTTGGAACAATGACAAGAGGTTAGAGTTCAGCATTCAGCAGACACTCCCAAGCTGGTGTCAAGTGTGTTTGGACAAGATTTATATTGACATTTTTGTCATTTCCCAGACGCTCTTACAGTTAGTGTATTCACCTTTAGGTAGCTACATTCAACAACCACATCTCACAGTTTTCGAAACTTTCCTCAATAAAGCAGCCTTCTGCAAAGTCAGTGCAGGTAAGAAACAACAATTACAACGGTACTGTGGGGCCCGTGGCTATGTAGCCTGGAAGATATACACTACCGTTCAACAGTTTGGGGTCACTGAGAAATGTCCTTGTTTTTGAAAGAAAAGCTCATTTTTTGTCCATTACAATAACATCAAATTGATCAGAAATACAGTGTAGACATTGTTAATATTGTAAATGACTACTGTAGCTGGAAGGCCAGAATCCCGGAGTCGCCTCTTCACTGTTGATGTTGAGACGGATGTTTTGCAGGTACTATTTAATGAAGCTGCCAGTTGAGGACTTGTGAGGCGCCTGTTTCTCAAACGAGACACTAATGTACTTGTCCTCTTGCTCAGTTGTGCACCGTGGCCTCCCACTCCTCTCTATTCTGGTTAGAACCAGTTTGCGCTGTTCTGTGAAGGGAGTAGAGCACAGCGTTGTACCCGATCTTCAGGTTCTTGCCAATTTCTCACATGGAACAGCCTTCATTTCTCAGAACATGAATAGAAGAAAGGTCTTTGTTTCTGGCCATTTTGAGCCTGTAATCAAACCCACAAATGCTGATGCTCCAGATACTCAACTAGTCTAAAGAAGGCCAGTTTTATTGCTTCTTTAATCAGTACAACATTTTTCAGCTGTGCTAACATAATTGCAAAAGGGTTTTCTAATGATCAATTAGCTTTTTAAAATGATAAACTTGGATTAGCTAACACAACGTGCCATTGAAACACAGGAGTGATGGTTGCTGATAATGGGCCTCTGTACGCCTATGTAGATATTCCATTAAAAATCTGCCGTGTCCAGTTACAATAGTCATTTACAACATTAACAATGTCTACACTGTATTTCTGATCAATTTGATGTTATTTTAATGGACAAAAAATGTGCTTTTCTTTAAAAAACATGGACATTTCTAAGTGACCCCCAAACTTTTGAACAGAAGATATAACTCAGCAATGTTGCTTGCAAGCAAGCATTTCACAATAAACTCTGCACCTGTTGTATTTTGCACATTTTTTTTAACCTTTTATTTTACTAGGCAAGTCAGTTAAGAACAAATTCTCATATACAATGACGGCCTAGCCCCGGCCAAATCCTTACCCGGACAACGCTGGGACAATTGTGCACCGCCCTATGTGGGGTTTTGATTTGGTGTTGAAACCACACAGTGAATATCAGAGATAAAAGCTTTGGGAGAGTGAAGTTTCACATTCCATTTAGATGGCTTGTGTGTTTAGATTTTAGTTCTGGAGTGCCCTGTACTTTCCAGTTATGGGCCCAACAGAGAATAAACATTTTGCCGTTTCCAGCTACAATAGTCATTTACAACATTAACAATGTCTATACTGTATTTCTGATCAATTTGATGTTATTTAAAAATCGACAATTAAAAAAAAAAACTTCTCTCTAAAACAAGGAAATTACTAGTGACCCCAAACTTTTGAACGGTAGTGTATGTCCAGTTTAATAAGCTGAAGCAGAAAGCAGTTTCAGCTAATAGTTTTTTGCTCTCGAAAGCTTGTTTGACAAGCTTAAGCAGAGTTTTTTTTTGTGGCAGCCACCTGCTTTGATAAGTTAAAGCAGACATTTTCAAAGAGAAACTTTATATAAATCCCATCAATTATTAATATCGTAGGATTGGGATGAATTATAAAAATGGTTGTCTCTTATCAGAGAAAAAGCAGGTACTCTGTTCAAGGCAGAAAGCAGGCTTAATATGGCTATCAGCAAGGCTATGCCAGCCAAATTTTCACTCCACTGCTTTCCAGTCACATTCCAGTTTTTTTTAATTCACTGCAGCAGCCTGTTGGAATTCTCTGTATGATGTAAACACATCATGTATTATGTAAACACATCAAAACACACAATGTTTCATCTGTGTGTTTTGTAACGATTTCTCTCCAACTCATCTTACTATTTCTGTCTTTGATACTAGCATGTTTGCTTTACTACTGAGTTTTCCACCCAAGATCAGAGATGCAGAGACACTGACTCAACATATTAAATGCTCAAAAAGATGCTGCACAATCCAGTGGTTACTATGCTAACACGTTTTTTTTTTAAACAGATATGAGCGATACTGGCTGGCGCCACATGAAAAACACACGTCATCTTTCTCACACATACATGCACGTGTACAAACACAAGCGTGCACACTCAGATCCCATAAAGACAACCACCCCCCTCAGCTCTCCACAGTCCTGGGAAAGATGTGAAAGGGCAAACTACTGTTGACTTAGGCGGTGTCATTTGGCTGTGTAACCTTAAACAAGGGAAACCATTCTCTACACAGTCGTACTGCTGGGTCAATGTTGTTGTAACAAGTAAAATAAGGAAATAAGGGTACTGATTTTCAAACTGTGAAAAAATGTATTATAACAAAAAAAGTTGTGAAAACATTGGAAGCCTTTGAGATAAGAAGCACCAAATAGAATATGTCCATTACAGGAAAGATTAAAGGAAATGTGGATGCTGGTCTCAAATCTAAATTTCTTAGAAATACACACCGAACAAAAATATAAAACGCAACATGTGAAGTGTTAATGAGCTGAAATAAAAGATCCCCAGAAATGCTTTCGCTAAAATGTTGTAAACACATTTGTTTACATCTGTGTTAGTGAGCATTTCTCATTTTCCAAGATAATCCATCCACCTGACAGGTGTGGAATATCAAGAAGTTGATTAAACAGCATGATCATTACACAGGCATATCCCAAATTACCCACTGTTTTTTTTGGTCATTTCTCTTGTCTAAAATTGTTAAGTTGGCAGGGGATGGAGTGTTAACTTGATTTAGCACCTCTAGTGTCTGCATCTTCTTAGGGAATGCAAAAGGTTACTGATGTTTTTCGATGTTCTAAGTTCATTAAAATTGGTGTTAGATTTAATTGACGATATGGAACTGAAAAGGAGGTCATAAAATATATGCACCTTGTGCTGGGGACAATACAAAGCCACTCTAAAATGTGCAGTTTTAGACCAGCCACCCAAACAGCTGATGACACAGAGGTTGCACAACCAAAGAATTTCTGCACAAACTGTCAGAAACCGTTTCAGGGAAGCTCATCTGCGTGCTCGTCATCCTCACCAGGGTCTTGACCTGACTGCAGTTCAGCGTCGTAACAGCCTTCAGTGGGCAAATGCTCACCTTCAATGGCCACTGGCACACTGTAGAAGTGTGATCTTTACAGATGAATCTCGGTTTCAACTGTACCAGGTAGATGGTGTTGTGTAGGCGAGCGGTGTGCTGATGTCAACGTTGTAAACAGAGTGCCCTTTGATGGCGGTGGGGTTATGGTATGGGCAGGTATAAGCTATGGACAACGAACACAACTGTATTTTATCAATGGCAATTGGAATGCACGGTGATACCGTGACAAGATCCTGTTTGTCGTGCCCTTTCTCCGCCGCCATCACCGGTTTCAGCATGATAATGCACGGCCCCATGTTGCAAGGATCTGTACACAATTCCTAGAAGCTGAAAATGTGCCAGTTCTTCCATGGCCTGCATTCCCACCAGACATGTCACCCATTGAGAATGTTTAGGATGCTCTGAATCGACGTGTACGGCAGCGTGTTCCAGTTCCGCCAATATCCATCAGATTCGCAGAGCCATTGAAGAGGACTGGACAACATTCCACAACCAACAGCCTGATAAACTCTATGCCAAGGTGATGTGTCGATCTGCACGAGGCAAATTGTGGTCACACAAGATACTGACTGGTTTTTTGATCCACGCCCCTACCTTTAAAAAAAAAGGTATCTGTGACCAATAGATGCATATCTGTTTTCCCAGTCATGTGAAATCCATAGATTAGGGCTTAATTGATTTATTTCAATTGACAGATTTCCTTATATGAACTGTAACTCAGTACAAACGTTGAAATCTTCACATGTTGCGTTTATATTTGTGTTCAGTATAATAATAGTTGTTCAGTTTCCTATTCTACCCCCCCCACCCTCTTTTGCTCCCTCCCTCCATCTCCGTCCCTCCCTACCTGTGAGCCTTGGCCTGCTCCACCTCCCACTCCCGCAGTAGCTTGGGGACGACCACCTCTGAGCTGTCCCTCTTGTTCAGTGACCACAGGTCTTTGGCTTCCAGAGGGTTCTTATAGCCCTTGATGGCCATGCTGGGACAGAGAGGGACACAACACATTAGTGGAACTTCATGAAGTGCAAGATCCTGGAAAAGAATTGATCCGTGTCCAGGAAACCAGGGCACAGAGAGAAGACTTGTTTGCGGTTCCATTGATTATTGATCAAATGTACTGATTACTTGTGGGAATAACATTATTGAACATGAAATAGCTACAAGCCATAGAAATGTACAGGATAAGTCAATCCTGCACCAAGGTATAATTGTTGTACAGTATGTGTTGTATGGGGGAAATCATGTTACCTAGTGAACCACCAGAAGGTCATAGTGGAGAGGAAACCAGCAGTTGATTGAGGACAAGGATTCTGAGGAGAAAGAGTAAGAAGAGGTCACTGTCTGTCTGTGTGTCTGGTTGACTCACAGGGTCTGGGTGTCTGTGTGTCTGGTTGACTCACGGGGTCTGTGTCTATGTTGGAGAAAAGTGGAGGTTTCTCATTGAAGCAAGAGAGGATAAGCTCGGCTGCGATCAGGCTGAAGTAGAAATAGAATGTGGTGAAACGCAACTTGTCTGAAATCTCACTCTGAAACAAGAACAGAGAAAGATATTTTGTTATGAAAGCCATTTCTTAAGGAGTCTGACAGACAATGCACTAACTGTCCTAGTCTCCTAAAATGCTCTCTTACATATCGATGATCAGTCCCCCCAAACCCTGCTGAGCTAAAAACAACTAAGTCATCCAAAATCATTCCTTTGTCTCCCTGACCACAAGCCATTTAAATAAAATATATAAAACACAACTAGGGGCTAATTGTTAGGATCAATGGGATTGTAAATAACCAGAGCAGACCACAGGACTGATGTTGGCATGGTTTGACCTGGCTTGGCCCCAGTGTAGCTCTGGCTAGCTGTTAGGGCATTTTATTATGTTAAGAGTATTAGACAGCCCTCAGTAGGATAGGTTAGATAAGACGGCTAAGGCCCTGCAGGTCGCTAGGACAACAGACCTACTATTTCTCCTGTCTCTCACTCTCTTCACCCAACCTGGGCCCTGCCTAACCCCCAAAACAACCAACCGTAAGTTCTTTAGCCAGGGAAGGAGAGGGAGGGAAGGAGGAGGAAGAGGGGAGTGGTAACCATGTTTTGAGAGAGGGAAAAGAAGGAGAGAGCTGAGGGAGATAGAGACATCTATACATTTTAAACATCTCCTTCACCTCCGCCTATACAGTACACATTAGGGGAAACCCTGATCTCACCTGATATTTGGCCTGTAGGATCTTGGAGCGGAAAGGCACTATGGCACACAGCACTGACAGGAACCAGAATATAAATAGAATCCCTGAAGACTGGACCCCCCTCAACCTCTCAAACTGTATCAGAAACAAAGCTAGCAGCTGAGAAAGAGAGGAGGGAAAAAGGGAGGGTGGGGGAGCGAGGCGTTAAAGTGATCACGATTTAGATAAGCACAGAAACACACAGGGCATGTAAAGGTGAACATGCATGTCAGCTCTACTCTCTCACTCATGCATAGGGCACGAGAGAGAGAGAAATGTGAGAAGAAAAAACAACAACTTGTGAACCAGCATAGCAACTGCCTGTGAATAACAGCATGTTCACTAGGCTTATTCTACACCTCAGAGCGTGCAACATACAGTAAAGGTTAATGGAATACAATGACAATCTAATCATCTACAAACACAACAATCAGGCTGGTCTCATAGACTAGACGTAACATAGTAAACAAAAATCTGGGACACTCAACTTAGTATATGTTACCTTTGGTATGGTTACATAACAGGGAAGGTTACTTAAGGCAAAAACGGTGGTTGGTCGTTATGGATGGATGAGCGTATAACACGAATGTCTAGCAACCCAAAGGTTGCATGTTCGAATCTCATCACGGACAACTTTAGCTGATTAGCAAATACTACTAACTTTTTTATCTACTTTACAACTACTTAGCATTTTAGCTTCCCCTTCTCAATAACCCTTTAACATAACTCCTAACCTTAACCCCAACTTAGCTAATGTTAGCCACCTAGCTAACATTAGCATTCGCCACCTAGCAACCTAGCTAATGCTAGCTACAACAAATTAGAATTTGTAACATATCATACATTGCAAATTTGTAACATACTGTCTTAATTGCAATTCGTAACATATCATACGAATTGGGACCGTGCTTCCACCCATCCAGTACATCTACTCGAAACGTGGTCGTCACGGAGGCTGTGCTTCCATCCATCCGGAACATTATACAAAATGGTGCCTGAGGAAGGCACGCAGCATCATCAAGGATCCCACACAACCCAGCCACAAGCTGTTCTCTCCCTTACCGTCTAGCAGACGGAATCAGAGCATGAGGTCTGATAGAAACTGTCTCTGAGACTTTTGGTATCTACAAGCCATCAGAGAGTTGAACTGGACTGACCACCTGCTCTGATTCTCTTCACCTTAGCACACATTACAACTACTGCTACCAGACTCTTATTATACTGCTCAAGTTAAACACTTGCTCTCCATCCCCCCTTCCCCCAAACACATGTATATATTTTACTATAAATTGTGCCTTCCTGTATTACATTTATACTAAAATTGTTAATCTATTCTACTGCCATTCACTTCATGTTCATATTCTTGTTTTTAACTATTTCTTATGGTTGTTGCATTGTCGGGAAGGAACCTGCAAGTAAGCATTTCATTGGACAATGTATACCATTCGTATCCCGCATGACTAATAAAACTTGAATTGTAAATCTTATCATACAAAATGGATGATGGACATCCACAAATTAATGCATACATTACTAATTTGAGTGTCCTAGATTTCCGGTTACTATGTTACGTCTACCCCTGAGTTCAGGTTGCAACAATACATACATGATTGATTGACAAGTTATGGATTCAAAATACTGGTCACTAAGCAACAAGACCCCAAAAATAAGATATTTTTAGGAAGTGAGTTGAACACTGTACTGTATGACTGTACTGCATGTTTACAACGCCACGCCCTGTTGGTTGTGTACAAGTACCATCGTCATGCCGACCACCAGTGGAGTGACGAAGTAGATGGGTGGCTTTGAGTCCCCCTGCTGCAGCTCATGGAAGGTGCCGAAAAGATCTGTCCAACACACAATCCACAACACCAACCCAAAGACCTAGAGGAGGAAAGGGGAGGGGCGAGAAAGAGAGAAAGAAATAAACCCAAAACTGAGCAGGAGTAATTTGATCAAAACCCATCTAAACCAGCTTGAATGTCTGGTACGTTTCCCAGTACTGGTCATTAGCCTGTCTAATAAACATTTCCACTATTCCCCTATCGTGCATCAACTAACTAATCTAATAAGGGCCACGAAACAGGGCATGAATCTCAGGCAACAAACAGTATTGCATCGAGAGAGAGACGGAGAGAGAGACAACTGGACAGACGGCGTATGCATGTCCGCATACAGCAGCCCAGTACGTGGTGTGGTCCCTCACCGTTTTCACTCTGTTAAGGATGGACATCATGATATAACCCTTGTTGTTCCTCTGGAGGTAGAAGAGGTAGGGAGGGCAAGCAAGCCACAGGTACACACAAGGCAGCCATGACAGCACTGACAGCTGGAAACATTCCGGCAGGTCTGGACTGTCCGTGTGGAGCGTCTGATTGGCTACCTAGAATCAAATAAAAGATGGAGACCAATGGGTTGAGACCAATACACTTTAAATATCAAATCATCAAACACATATCCAGTGGGGCCTATCTGAAATTGCACCCTATAGTCCCTGTGCAGTGCTTTACTTTTGGACAGAACCCATGACATCAATATGGCCCAAAGTGGTGTCCTATATAGGCCTAGGGAATAGTGTGTCATTATGAACATACTCAGGTCTAGTGTTTGTTCTCACAGAACACCAGTAGTGTATATAAATTAGTACTGAACATTAGCAGTAGTCAAGCCACTTGCTCCTGTCTGACCCCAGGTCATTTGGGGCTGTCTAGCTGTGTGGAATGTCGCATGACATCAGCTGGCTTAGGGGCCGAGAGGGAGACACGCACAGCATAGGTTGTTGCTGTACTTAGCCTAGTTACGTAGAAGGGACAGTGTTCATACTGTAAACTTCCAATGAAAATGTAGAGGAGAAAACCACAGCTTGGGGGATGAGTTGAATCACAGACACTAAGAACTGAGTAGTGAAACTCAAGAGAGTGGGAAGCATCTTGTGATACAGAAACAAACTGCACTACTCTCAAACATCATATTTCATAATAAACATAATTACATTTTTAAAGCACTTCATTATACAAGAATAATCTCAAAGTGCATTAAAGATGAAATAGAAATTTTTTAAATACACTGCGTATACAAAATATTAAGAACACCTGCGCCGGAGAGGGCGGCAGACGTTTTACGTGTCCCCAACCGATTGTGTTTTTTGTTTGTTTATTTGCGTTGTTTGTAACTTTTTTCCCACTTATTTTGTACATAATGTTGCCGCTACCGTCTGTTATGACCAAAAATAACTTCTGGACATAGGGCCTGCGATTACTCACCACGGACTGGCAGAATCCTTTCCCCCCCCCTTTAACGAGTCTGACGAGCCCGACACGAACGATATATTGCTTATCTGGAACAGGCCCAGATCCCTGTGATTTGCGTGAAGAGGAGGTGGAGAAAAAGGGGCCAGAGGGCAGGCTGCATTCTGAGAATTCGTATGCGATCGAATTAACCCCCACTTCCTTCCATTCTGGTAGCAAACGTGCAATCTTTGGAGAATAAATCGATGACCTACGCGGAAGATTAAATACTAACGGGACATTCAAAACTGTAATATCTTATCCTTCACAGAGTCGTGGCTGAATGACGACACTATCAACATACAGCTGGCTGGTTATACACTGCACCGGCAGGACAGAACAGCGGAGTCTGGGAAGGGAAGACAAGGGGAGGCGGACTATGTATTTTTATAAATAACAGCTGGTGCACGATATCTAAGGATGTTTCGAGCTATTGCTTGCCTGAGGTAGAGTATCTCATGATAAAATGTAGACCACACAATCTACCTAGAGAGTTTCAGTATTTTTCATAGCTGTTTTACGTACCACCACAGTCAGAGGCTGGCACTAAGACAGCATTGAATGAGCTGTATTTTGCCATAAGCAAACAAGAAAATGCTCATCCAGAGGCGGCGCTCCTAGTAGATGGGGACTGTAATGCAGGGAAACTTAAATCCACATTTCTATCAACATATATATCTATCAACAGAGAAAACTCTGGATCACATTTACTCCACACACAGCTCTCCCTTGCCCTCTATTTGGCAACTATGACCATAATTCTATCCTCCTGATTCCTGCTTACAAGCAAAAATTAAAGCAGGAAGCACCAGTGACTAGATCAATAAAAAAATGATCAGATGAAGCAGATGCTACAGGACTGTTTTGCTATCACCGATTGGAATATGTTCCGGGATTCCTCCGAAACCATTGAAGTACACATCAGTCATTGGCTTCATTCATAAGTGCATTGATAACATCTTCCCCACAGTGACAATACGTACATACCCCAACCAGAAGCCATGGATTACAGGCAACATCCGCACTGAGCTAAAGGCTAGAGCTGCCGCTTTCAAGGAGCGAGACTCGGAAGCTTATAAGAAATCCTGCTATGCCAGCTGACGAACCATGAAACAGGCAAAGCATCAATACAGGACTAAAATCGAATCGTACTACGCGGGCTCTGACGCTCATCAGATGTGGCAGTGCTTGCAAACCATTAGACTACAAAAGGGAAGCACAGCCGAGAGCTGCCCAGTGACACGAGCCTGCCAGACGAGCTAAACTACTTCTATGCTCGCTTCGAGGCAAATAACACTGAAACATGCATGAGAGTACCAGCTGTTCCGGAAGACTGTGATCATGCTCTCCGCAGCCAATGTGAGTAAGACTTTGAAAGGCTGGCCATGGCTCACATTAACACCATTATCCCAGAAACCCTAGACCCACTCAAATTTGCATACCGCCCAAACAGATCCACAGATGACGCAATCTCTATTACACGCCACACTGCCCTTTCCCACCTGGACAAAAGGAGCACCTATGTGAGAATGCTATTCATTGACTACAACTCAGCGTTCAACACCATAGTGCTATCAAAGCCCATCAATAAGCTAAGGACCCTGGGACTAAACACTTCCCTCTGCAACTGGATCCTGGACTTCCCAATGGGCCATCCCCAGGTGGTAAGGGTAGGGAACAACACATCCACCATGCTGATCCTCAACACAGGATCAACTCAGTCCCCTCCTGTACTCCCTGGTCACTCATGACTACAAGGCCAGGCACAAGTCCAACTCCATTAAGTTGCCGATGACACAACAGTGGTAGGCCTGATCACCGACAATGACGAGACAGCCTATTAGGGAGGAGGTCAGATAACAACCTCTTCCTCAACATGATCAAGACAAAGAAGATGACTGTGGACTAAAGGAAAAAGAGGACAGAGCACACCCCTATTCTCATCGACGGGGCTACAGTGGAGCAGGTTGAGAGCTTCAAGTTCCTTGGTGTCCACATCACCAACATGGTCCAAGCACACCAAGACAGTCGTGAAGAGGGCATGACAAAACCTATTCCCCCTAAGGAGACTGAAAAGATTTAGCATGGGTCCTCAGATCCTCAAAAGGTTCTACAGCTGCCCCATTGAGAGCATAAAAATTGTCAGACTCCAGCCACCCTAGTCATAGATTGTTCTCTCCGATACTGCACGGCAAGCAGTACCGGAGCGACAAGTCTAGGTCCATGAGGCTTATAAACAGCTTCTACCCCCAAGCCATAAGACTTCTGAACACCTAATCAAATGGCTACCCAGACTATTTGCATTGCCTCCTGTTTTACACCACTGCTACTCTCTGTTATCATCTATGCATCGTCACTTTAATAACTCTACCTACATGTACATATTACCTCAACTAACCGGTGCCCCTGCACATAGACTCTATACCAGTACCCCTCTGTATATAGTCTCGCTATTGTTATTTTACTGCTGCTCTTTAACTACTTGTTACTTTTTTTTCTTATCCATATTTTATTTTAACTGCATTGTTGGTTTGGGGCTCGTACGTAAGCATTTCACCAAGGTCTACACCTGTTGTATTCGGTGCATGTGACTAATACATGTTATTTGATCTTTCCATGACATAGCTTTCACCTGGTCAGTCTGATCCCTTATTGATGTCACTTGTTAAATCCACTTCAGTCAATGTAGATTAAGGGGAGGAGACAGGTTAAAGAATGATTTTTAAACAATGACACAATTGAGACATGGATTGTGTATGTGTGCCATTCAGAGGCTGAAATGGGCAAGACAAAATATTTAAGTGCCTTAGAACGGGGTATGATAGTAGGTGCCAGGCGCACCGGTCTGTGTCAAGAGTTTGTGTGTATCAAGAATGGTCCACCACCCAAAAGGCCATCCAGCCAACTTGACACAACGGTGGGAAGCATTGGAATCAACATGGACCAGCATCCCTGTGGAACGCATTCAACACCTTATAGAGTCCATATCCCAATGAATTGAGGCTGTTCGGAGGGGGGAAAGGGGGGGGGGTGCAACTCATTATTAGGAAGGTGTTCCTAATGTTTGGTATACTCCGTGTATATACCATTTAGCATATATTTATAGCTTATGGTCATAGCTTTATTGATGTAGAATAGAGAAAACTAAGTTAAAGGTCCAATGCGGCTCAATATCAAAATAGCTTCTTAGCAAAGAGCCATTTCTCAAGCAAGAATTTGATAGGACTGTCGGAGTGGTCTGAGTAGGAGGGGAGAACTGAAAACTAGCTGTTATTGGCAGAGAGGTCTGGAACTCTTTCTTATTGGTGTATTAACTAATTTACCGCCTGATGTTACCAGGCAGACCAAAACGCCATCCCACCAAAACAGACTGAAAAGACTGGCTGAAATTACAAATAGCTCTTACACTGAAATGGCATTGTCATTTTAACAATATAATTCCAACCTCATACAGTAGTGTGGAAATATATACAAAACACAGGACCATCTCATTTATGACTGCACTGGAGCTTTCATTTAGCCAGCCAGTGAGACTGGACAGGAAGGCAGGGACTCCTAATGTAGAGAAATGACTGCTAGTTACATGTCTGTTAGGTCATACTTCTTTTAAATCATTATAGGGCTCAAAAGAGAATATATAATATTCCAGGTTAGCATATGTACAGTACGCAAATAAGGTTATTTCCCAGTAAAGTTACCGGACCCGGTAAGTCATCATACTCATAAACAGACATTAGCTGTTGTAACTCCTAATGACAGCTGCTATGACAGTCTAATGACAGTTAGTGCCATGTAGGCATTATAGCACTAACACAACTAAAGTGCTACCAGTTTTGTGAGGCCCGATAACAATCCCAAAAGCCAGTGAGCGTATCTATGGAAGTATTTACCATGAATAGCTAAAGGATGCAGCCATATCTCAATGGCATGAGAGGAAAGCATATCGTATCAAACGTCATATCGGCTGTGTGGCAGGCAGCCAGTAGTGAATGTGCTTTTAAGGACCGGACCAGGCAGTGGTGGAACAGAGTAGAAGAGGCCCAACCCCAGATACTTGGCTAGATAAACACAGCTGCCCATGTTTCTGCCTGTCGGCACCCATCAGGGGAGTATGTGTGGATGTGTGTGCATGCCGTGTGTCTGTATGATGTGGGGGGGAACACTGACTCCCATCTGTCAGTTTCCATTTCTGCAATGTACGTGCATAAACATCCCAGGTGTCCTCCTAATAGTCTTCAGAACAACATGGAGAATGTGAGACCACAGCTATACAGCTACATTTATAAAAATGTGTGAATATGATAAGCTAGACATAATTTATTTGTACATATTCACATTGCCAAACTTGATTAAGGTTCAATTTGTTCAGATGCCCTTTTAAAGCCAAAGAACTCACATACAGTTAGACACATGAACCATACCATTCCTTCCAATTAAACCAGTATAAATCAGTTGACAACAACAGAGGTGGCACTTTGGTCTTCAGTAGGCCTATAGTTATACATAGAATGACTGTCCTTTACATTTGGCCCATCTGCTTAATGGCCAGGATGAAAGAGCAGAGCATCATGACTGAATCATATTAGTGTGACAGGACACAGGAATACACAGTATGGTTGTGTAAATCAAAAAGGGACTGAACTCAATGAAGTGTGACTAAATAAAGTGAAGGTTTGCCCCCTAGCCTGGCTAACAACCCAAACTCTGTATAACCAGGTTACTAGTTTTCCATTGTACCACGTGGTATGTTGCATCAGGCTAGGCGCCTCCCCAGTGTGGTCATTATTTAGCTGCATCACTACAGTGGCTCAAATAAATATGACACTAGGGAACAGTCACACACCCTGAGCATTAGAAAACAAAAAGACGCATCGACTTTGCTCTCAGCGAGTCACAAAGCATGGCCTTCGCCTTTCCACTCTACGTGATGAGAACAATGCCCAGGTCTGTGGGTAGGTTGTGGTGTGTAGAGTAGAAGCTATGGTTGGATGGTAGGTTGTGGTGTGTAGAGTAGAAGCTACGGTTGGATGGTAGGTTGTGGTGTGTAGAGTAGAAGCTACGATTGGATGGTAGGTTGTGGTGTGTAGAGTAGAAGCTACGATTGGATGGTAGGTTGTGGTGTGTAGAGTAGAAGCTACAATTGGATGGTAGATTGTGGTGTGTAGAGTAGAAGCTACGATTGGATGGTAGGTTGCGGTGTGTAGAGTAGAAGCTACGATTGGATGGTAGGTTGCGGTGTGTAGCGTAGAAGCTATGATTGGATGGTAGGTTGCGGTGTGTAGCATAGAAGCTAGGATTGGATGGTAGGTTGCGGTGTGTAGCGTAGAAGCTATGATTGGATGGTAGGTTGTGGTGTGTAGAGTAGAAGCTATGATTGGATGGTAGGTTGTGGTGTGTAGAGTAGAAGCTAGGATTGGATGGTAGGTTGCGGTGTGTAACTGGCTGGTCCGTGTGTGATACACACCAGCCATTCCTTTCTGTAGAGTCTGCCTGTCTCATCAACCTTCAGTACAGATGGCGGATGGTTAGCAGCACTAGTCAGTATTTACTGTATGTTTTGCATCTAATATCAGGCCTGCTGGGTTGTGTTAACCAGTCTGAGGGAGGTAGCTAGCAGCCATCGCTCTGCTAATGACTTTAGCGTCCCTGTCCAGGAGAACAAATATTACATTATGGGGGTGATACTGAATTATGTAAATAAATAGCTGTTTGTCCAAGGAAGGTCACCTTTCTTTGATGCCAGTGACGAGGCTGATTTGAGAACGAATGCAAATGTTTGGCCGGTCATTATTACTCACTTTATCATTGGGACCATTTCTGGAATCAAACTCTTTACATTTTTGTGTAGTAATTAACATTAATAGTCCATTGACATCAACACATCACAATGTCAAGAGTTATAGCTTGGCAGTGTCATGGTGAGTCTATAAGCTAGCTTCTTTTCTCCCATCCCCCTCCAGTGAAATTAATGTATGGAACACCCTCTGTGAGCATGATTGATAACTTTGCATTGCAAAGGCAGTGTATGCAAATAAATCATGGGCTGACAAGTAAAGCAAAGGAGATAGGGAGGAAAAAAGGGTAGCGGTTAGCATTGCTTTTTATGGAGCATGAGTCTCATCTCCCAAATGGCTAGAATGGGCGGAAACAGATAAGAGTAGTATGCAGTCACTCTGGACAAGAGAATCTGCTAAATATCTCAAACGTGAGAGAGATGGGGAAAATAATCCTGCAGCAACAGCAAATGTGAAAGATTATGTGGATTATTTAAGTGATAATGCCAGAGAAGCCGCTGTTTGGAGGATATTGGCACAGGTGTTATTAGGCCCGAGCTGAAGTCGAGGGCCAGTAAACCATGCCAATATATCCTCCAAACACCGGCTTTGAGGGCATTATCACTTTTATACAACGGGTTACCAACATATTCAAATAATGGTTGACATATTTTCATTAAAAACATTATTTTGATGAATTTATTCATACCATTTCTTCCTTCCACAAGATATAGTCCCGACACAAATCTAGGTTTGGTACCCAAGCTGGCTGGTCGTTCATGCTATCTGTTGCCAGAGACACGACCCAGTCGTTCAGTCTTTTTGTTCTGTATCTATGGACGCGACCCAGTCATTTGTCATAGACACCGGCTGGAATGTGGTTTTAACCAATCAGCATTCAGGATTAGACCCACTCGTTGTATAAAATTACATTTGCATTGTAAGGATCAATAAATGTTTTATTAGTGCAAATCAAGTCTGACTTTGTTAAGTAACTGTCCAGTGTTGCCAGATTTCTATGAAATATGACCTATAATTTACCCATGAGTGTAATAGTTTTCTTTCCATTGAATTAAAAAAAAAAGTTCAATCAAGTACAGGCTTAACTGAATGACAGAGACAGAATGCAATTTTACTGAATAGTTTGGGGAAGGCCTCGTCTCCAAGATGCTGATGACAGATTTGCCCCCCCTCTTCTGTGTGGAATGGTGTTGGCGTACCCCAACAACAGAATGGTGTGGGCATATACCGTGGGAGGGGGGGGGTTCTATTTATGTTTTGGCCACAAATATGAGTATAGAATGAGTCAACAGCATTATTTTGGTATGAATTAACCAAATATGAACTTTTGAAGTGAGATTTTGACTGGACAGTTACTTTAAAACTTTAGAAGACTTTGAACCTCAAATACACTACAATTTGCATTTAATGCTGTGCAGGAAAATTCTCTGTGACAACAGAGTGATCAAATTAAGATGTTATATTTGTAGTTCATTTGTCCCCAACAGGTTAATCGTGTCATGGGATGATGAATAGAGATACAGTAGACTAGTACTAGAAAGGAAGGAATATATGAATGAGTATTCTGTTCTCTCTTGGGCCCATGACTGGAAAGTACAGGGCATTCCAGAACTAATGGATTTCAACTTTAAAATCTAAACACACAAGCCATCTAAATGGAATGTGAAACTTCACTCTCCCAAAGCTTTTATCTCCGATATTCACTGTGTGGTTTCAACACCAAATCAAAACCCCACATAGGGCGGTGCACAATTGTCCCAGCGTTGTCCGGGTTAGGATTTGGCCGGGGCTAGGCCATCATTGTATATGAGAATTTGTTCTTAACTGACTTGCCTAGTAAAATAAAAGGTTAAAAAATATTGCCAAATACAACAGGTGTTGAGTTTGTTGTGAAATGCTTGCGGAGTAATACACACACACACACACACACACCTATTCAAAAGTTTGGGGGTCACTTAGAAATGTCCTTGTTTTTTAAAGAAAAACTCTTTTTGTCCATTCAAATAACATCAAATTGATCAGAAATACAGGGTAGTTACTATTGTAGCTGGAAACGGCAGATTTTTAATGGAATATCTACATAGGCGTACAGAGGCCCATTATCAGCAACCATCACTCCTGTGTTTCAATGGCACGTTGTGTTAGCTAATCCAAGTTGATCATTTTAAAAAGGCTAACTCAACGCACCATTGGAACACAGAAGTGATGGTTGCTGATAATGGGCCTTTGATAAGTACACTAAAGGTGTTTCATGGGGAGATAAAATGTATTTGAATCTCACAATGACACCACAATCTTCAAAACATGACAAAATAAGTTAAGCATACTGTATAAGCCCAGAAGAAATAGCTATGATCACTGAGCAGTGTGCTTCTCATGTGAACATCCTGAATGAGACCACTTATCATGGGTAGCTTTTTCACATCTATGAAGTAGAAAACACATTCAGGACACAACCACAGTTATTTGAAAAGAGCTCAAAATTGATAGCTGATTCAAATATCCAACTCATCCTCAAGCTTTGACTATTTGAATCCTCTGTGTAGCGTTAGGGCAAAAACCAAAACGTGCTCCATTGGGGGCCCTAGGACCAACTTTGGGAGTGTACGTGCCAAAACCTGAGTAGGCACATGTTATATTTATTTCAACAGTTTGTGACAAAACTATTAGTATATTTGAAAATGTGATGGAAAAACATTGAACTTTAGATTTTTATTCAGTACATGAAAACTTAAGCGAAAATGTGCATATTTTCTTCATGCGCATATTCTAAAATCCACATTAAGATTAGGGCTGAGCGACATGGCCTAAATATCTTTTAAAAAATGTGAAACATGTGCGATTCAGGATATTCACACATAAAAGTATGTGGACACCCCTTCAATTTAGTGGATTCAGCTATTTCAGCCACACCCGTTGCTGACAGGTGTATCAAATCGAGCACACAGCTATGCAATCACCATAGACAAACATTGGTAGTAGAATGGCCTTAATGAAGAGATCAGTGACTTTCATCATGGCACCATCATAGGATGGTACTTTTCCAACAAATCTGTTCAAATTTCTGCCCTGCTAGAGCTGCCCTGTCAACTGTAAGTGCTGTTATTGTGAAGTGGAAACGTCTAGGAGCAACAACAGCTCAGCCGCGAAGTAGAAGGTCACACAAGCTCACAGAACGAGAACGCGAGTGCTGAAGCGGGTAACAAATAGTCTGTCCCTCAGTAGCAACACTCGCTACGGAGTTCCAAACTGCCTCTGAAAGCAACATCAGCACAAGAACTGATCGTTCGGAGCTTCATGAAATGGGTTTACATGGCCGAGCAGCCGCACACAAACCTAAGATCACCATGCGCAATGCCATGCGTCGGCTGGAGTGGTGTAAAGCTTGCCATCATTGGACTCTGGAGCATTGGAAACGCGTTCTCTGGAGTGATGAATCCCCCTTCACCATCTGGCAGTTCGATGGACAAATCTGGGTTTGGCAGATGCCAGGGGAACGCTACCTGACCCAATGCATAATGGCAACTATAAAGTTTGGTGGAGGAGGAATAATGGTCTGGGCCTGTTTTTCATGGTTCGGGCTAGGCCCCTTTGTTCCAGTGAAGGGAAATATTAACTCTACAACATACAATGACATTCTAAACGATTGTGTGCTTCCAACTTTGTGGCAACAGTTTGGGGGAAGGCTCTTTCCTGTTTCAGCATGACAATGCCCCCGTGAGCAAAGCGAGATCCATACAGAAAGGGTTTGTTGAGATCAGTGTGGAAGAACTTGACAGGCCTGCACAGAGGCTTGACCTCAACCCAATCAAACACCTTTGGGATTGGACCGCCGACTGCGAGCCAGGGCTAATCCCTCACACTTCAGTGCCCGACCTCACTAATGCGCGTGTCTGAATGGAAGCAAGTCTCCTCAGCAATGTTCTAACATCTAATGGAAAGCCTTCCCAGAAGAGTGGAGGCTGTTATAGCAGCAAAGGGGGGGACCAACTCATATTCATGCCCATGATTTTGGAATGAGATGTTCGACGAGCAGGTGTCACATTCATTTGGCCATGTAGTGTATATCTCTTTTTTTTTAAATGTTCTCTAAATAAGCATTGTTGTACAATTAAAGGTTCACATACACTGCATTTCAAACAGAACTAGAACCATGCATAATGCACATTCACTAATGATAACTTCTTGTAGCAGGCATTAGGCTATAGAAAATTAACACAGGTTTCATCAACAATCTCTCAAGCCCATGTGCTAGTGATTAGCCAGTTAATCTTTATATTTCAAGTTTAGCCAACTTGGATCTACAGTATTTTCTAGCTAACAAGGTTGAACAGTTGAATTGTTATGAACACACCCTTCTGTAAGTCTACGACTGTTTGAAAAGCATGTTAGCCTGTCCACTTTGTTCAGATGTTGAAATCAGTTGCCAATTGAAAACAAGTTGCCAATTCCTTATACAAATTGTGTTTTATGCTTATTGCACATTTATAAACACACAAACTAGACAGCTAGTATAACAGTATTTGGTTAAAATGCTGCTAGCAGTATGTGGTATCCCAATGCCCTGAGCGATAAACTGATCATTCATTTTCCAGAATCAATGTTCATTGATACTCTTGTTTTAGTAGTGTCTGCTCTGTGTGCAATTTGAGTAGTTGACACATAAAAGGGTATCGTTGGAAAGGTTAACTTCTCCTCCATTACAGTAAAATAATGTCTCAATGTGTTTTGGTGTCCATTTGACCGATTCTGTTGGCCCAAACCTCAAATGCAAACAGCGAGTTGAAACCACTCGTCAGAGAGGAAGATGTGATCTCTCTCAACTTTGTTGGCGAGAGAGGCAGGGGCTTGGTGTGTGTGTAAACCATAGAGGAAGAGGCGAAATATCTAAAAGAGCTCAAATCTGTCCAAGATAAGGCCAATGAGTTTCTATGGGATAATTTTGGACGTAAACTCATTGCCCGTCTTCCCGCCTTTGGGACAAGGACTCCCATTATTAGGGAGGAGACGTGCATCTCTCAATATATACAGATCTCTGCTGTAAAATGGGAAGGTGCACATAGCAGACGAGTGAAGGAGACGAGACCACAAATAGAACATGAGAACAAGCGGGCATAAACGCCCATAAAAAGAAAAAAATAACAAAAACTTGATTCTTACGATACAGGTATTTGGAATATCGCGCAAAAACATCCATTCAAATGAATTTGATATATCGTCCAGCCCTAATGAAGATCTGGTCACCAATTGGATGGAAACCTAGCTACTGATCAAAATTATTTTTCTCATAGCTATCTCTTATCCCTCTGCCCCAGACATATGGTGAGCAATATTTTTGGAACATCGAATCACAATAAAATCACAGTATCGAATTGCAATACATATGGTACCGGCACTTAAGTATTTTGATAATATCATATTGTGAAATGCCTGGCAATTCCTGCAGTCAAGTTGTGGCAAGTTCCCTACTGTTACTCAATAGCCAATCTGTCACGAAAGTCTTCAATTTTGAACTACATATTCATGCCCACCACCCAAACATCAACATTGTGAAAATTGTGCGTTTATGTTTTGTATTAAAAAAAGATTGAGGGAGATACTGTAAGTGTTTCTAATGACATCATCGGTGCGCATCGTGCCGATTTCTTCTACCAATTATGAGTAGGCATTGCCCACTAACTGCCAACTAATTGGTTGATGATGTCATTGGAATGGAAACACTTATCTTCCTCTATCTTTTTTACTACGAAATATAGAAACAAGCCATTTTCACACATGTCGATGTTGGGGTGGAGTTGGAGATGATGAATATGAAGTTGAACAATTTAGAAATGTTCCTTTAACAGTAGCTGATTTGGTTCTGGGTGTCAAGTTTAATCCGTGGTTATGGTAAGTGTGCAATTTCCCCATGATGCTTCGAAAAGTAATGAGCTATCTACACAGAGTGTACAAAAAAACATTAGGAACACATTCCTAATATTGAGTTGCTCTCCTTTTTGCCCTCAGAACAATACCACCCTGTTCAAAGGCACTTAAATATCTTGTCTTGCCCATTCACCCTCTGGATGTCACACATACACAATCCATGTCTCAATTGTGTCAAGGCTTAAAAACCCTTCTTTAACCCGTCTCCTCCCCTTCATCTACACTGATTGAAGTGGATTTAACAAGTGAAATCAATAAGCTTTCACCTGGATTCACCTGGTCAGTCTCGTGCAAATACCATGTTTTGTACACTCAATGTATTTGTTTTGTTGGCATTGGAAGAAAGCATTGATTTGTCTGATATGTGTGTGATTGGAATCTGACGTGAAGAACAGCAAAACGCTGCCTTGTTATCGGCATCTCGGTCTCGACTCAAGTTAAATGTGCCCCTTAGGAGTTCTGTCAATCAGAGGGATTGTCTCTACAGCATCTAATGAGCATTCAACATACGTTATGAACAATAGGCATCTAATTACTTTGTATGATGTTGCATGAACATAATGATTGGTGTATGAACTTAATGTTGGCATAAAAGTTATTAAAAGGAGCCAGCATGTCTGTACAGACTATACTCACTCTCCCCCCTCCATACATTATAACCAGATAGTAAGTAAATCGGAGACGTTTTGTTAATCAGATGTGTTGTGTGGGGGGTTCTGTAAGCCCTACCAGATGGTTAGCACTACACCGTAAACACTGACAACCACGGTCAGGTGGAGTTCACAGATGATGTTTTTCAGAGTTTAGAATCAAAGAATGTTGAATCGTGTCTTTAAAGCTCACTTTTCTACTTAAAGTAGAACACGCCAATGGATGTGGTACTCTGGTTCCTTACAGAATTCGTCTGAAGTCATTCATCTGAAGTGGAAGTTTTCAATAATAATAAAGTAATCAAAGAAATGTGAACCATCTCTGAAAGTTCACTTTTCTACTAGTAAGTGGTGTTAGGGGCAACATTCTTTAGGCTGGATGTTATGAAATCGTCTGAGGTTGTAAAAAAATGTTAATGGCATCATCTGTTCCGTGTTAGACCAGAGAGCTCTCTGCTGGGGAAATGGGCTATTAACTACTGTACCGGGAGTTGCCCGTAGACACTGACCTAAGGTCAGTTTTACATTCCATCCCTTAATGGTTAAGGGTAAGACTTGGCTAGGGTAAATTGAACCTAGATCTACAGTTGAAGTCGGAAGTTTACACTTAGGTTGGAGATATTGAAACTCGTTTTTCAACCACTCCACAAATTTCTTGTTAACAAACTATAGTTTTGGCAAGTCGGTTAGGACATCTACTTTGTGCATGACACAAGTAATTCTCCAATAATTGTTTACATACAGTGAATTAATTATAAGTGAAATATTCTGTATCACAATTCCAGTGGGTCAGAAGTTCACATACACTAAGTTGACTATGCCCTTAAAACAGCTTGGAAAATTCCAGAAAATGATGTCATGGCATTAGAAGCTTCGGATAGGCTAATTGACATCATTTGAGTCAGTTGGAGGTGTATCTGTGGATGTATTTCAAGGCCTACCTTCATACTCAGTGCCTCTTTGTTTGACATGGGAAAATCAAAAGGAATCAACCAAGACCTCAGAAAAAAATGGTAGACCTCCACAAGTCTGGTTCATCCTTGGGAGCAATTTCCAAACGCCTGAAGGTACCACGTTCATCTGTACAAACAATAGTACGCAAGTAAACACCATGGGACCATGCAGCCGTCATACCACTCAGGAAGGAGACGCGTTGTGTCTCCTAGAGATGAACGTACTTTTGTGCAAAAAGTACAAGTCAATCACAGAACAACAGCAAAGGAACTTGTGAAGATGCTGGAGGAAACAGGTACAAAAGTATTTATATCCACAGTAAAACGAGTCCTATATCGACATAACCTGAAAGGATGATCAGCAAGGAAGAAGCAACTGCTCCAAAACCTCCATAAAAAAGCCAGACTACGGTTTGCAACTGCACATGGGGACAAAGATTGTACTTTTGTTTTAATGACCATCGTTATGTTTGGAGGAAAAAGGGGGATGCTTGCATGACGAAGAACACCATCCCAACCGTGAAGCATGGGGGTGGCAGCATCATGTTGTGGTGCACTTCACAAAACAGATGGCATCATGAGGGAGGAAAATTATGTGGCTATATTGAAGCAACATCTCAAGACATCTTTAGTTTAGTTTATAAATTCGACCATTTAAAAAAATGTCAGGAAGTTAAAGCTTGGTCGCAAATGGTTCTTCCAAATGGACATTGACCCCAAGCATACTTCCAAGGTTGTGGCAAAATGGCTTAAGGACAACAAAGTCAAGCTATTGGAGTGGTCATCGCAAAGTCCTGACCTCAATCCTATAGAAAATTTGTGGGCAGAACTGAAAAAGAATATGCGAGCAAGGAGGCCTACAAACCTGACTCAGTTACACCAGCTCTGTCAGGAGGAATGGGCCAAAATTCACCCAACTTATTGTGGGAAGCTTGTGGAAGGCTACCCGAAACGTTTGACCCAAGTTAAACAATTTAAAGGCAATGCTACCAAATATTAATTGAGTTTATGAAAACTTCAGACCCACTGGGAATGTGACAAAATAAATAAAAACTGAAATAAATCACTCTACTGTTATTCTGACATTTCACATTCTTAAAATAAAGTGGTGATCCTAACTGACCTGAGACAGGGAACTTTTACTCTGATTAAATGTCAGGAATTGTGAAAAACTGAGTTTAAATGTATTTGGCTAAGGTGTAAGTAAACTTCCGACTTCAACTGTATGTCTAAGGAGGACCACTATACATAGGCCCTGATAAAAGAGGAAGTGCCTGTCGCCATGCTGCCTGTTTGTATGTTTTGGGTCTGAGAGCTGGCTGCAGGCATGCAGTAGGGGTCGTGGAGAAGAGGCACAACTGCTAGAAGGGAAATTAGGGTTAGACTTAGGGTTAGGGAAAATAGAATTTTGAATAGGGATCAACTGTTTGGTCCCCACAAGGATAGTAAAACGTATGTAAGTGTGTTTCATATTGATTTTCATGAGAAGATGCCTCAGTGAAACTGTGGTCATTCTGGGGATATGAGTATGACCGTACAGTCAGCAAATCTCATTTCCTGATGTTTTTCCAGATCAGCAGAATCTCAAGAGTTCAGAAAACATTGCTATTGAGGAAAGAAAATAAGCCACGGCGAGGAAGTGTAAACTGAGGGGGTAAAAAAGTTACATTTCAGAAACAGCAAGACTGAAAAGTCGACATTTCTCAACAATAGGGAATAAATGTGAAAATATAATTAAAGACAACATTAGCGTTTGGACATCAATAGATGACAAAGGAAAAATAGCACACTTACATTACATACAGTGACTGAATGATAATAAGATCCGTACGTAAGGGAAAGGTTAGGAGCATGGAGCTGGCAGTTATTAGATGAGTCATTGAGCTAATCCAGCACAGGGCTGATTTCCTTTCTAGAAAACATCCTGTTAGTTTATTATCAGTGATTTGACTCCCTCACAAGACAGAAACGATGGATGAATTAATTAATGAAAATAACACAAATAAAATATAGATGTGAGCAACATTAACAGGGTCCTAGCGATAGAAATATTACCTCTTGGTCCCCATTGTGTAATAAAGGCCAGGTTTACTGGACACAACCATGGATGTTTCACTGGTCATTAATTAACCAAAGACTGTGTCTACATGACAAGATGCATCCTTGACAAAATATTTTTATCAAAGTAAGGTGAACATTTGCAAAAGATCTCAACAAATTACAAATTAAAACATCCATTGGTGTACTCTTCGGGACGGTTTCCTGTACACAGATTAAGCCTCTATTTATGGACTAAAAACCAGAAACTGGCCCTTCATGACACAATATTTATTTAATAACTCAACAACTACAAATTGCCAGTCAGGACTGAATAATTGGGTCACTTTAGAATTACAAAAGATTACAGTAAGATTGCGGTTATACATAATCTCAATAGACCAGCAGTCTTGCTATACCTGATGAAATGGATGCGTGTCGTAGAAAGAAGGTAAATGTAATATTAGTTGCTGCTCAGAAAACCATTTCTCTCAATGGAGCTGAAACTGTATGGAGACGCATACATACATACATACATACGTGTGTGTGTGTGTGTATATATATATATATATATATATACATATACATACATACACATACATATACACATGTATATATACACATATATATATATATACATACATACATATACATACATACATATACATACATACATATATATATATACACGTATGTATGCGTCTCCACACGGAGGTTGGAATAATACTGTGAAATTGTGAAAATAATGACAGTGCTCTTTTAGTGTATGAGCTGTTTGAATAGACTGCCTGAAATTTCAGTGTATATACACACACATATAGATATTTTATGTATTACACACACACACACACACACACACACACACACACACACCTCAAAAAAATAAAGGGAACACTTAAACAACAATGTAACTCCAAGTCAATCACACTTCTGTGAAATCAAACTGTCCACTTAGGAAGCAACACTGATTGACAATACATTTCACATGCTGTGCAAATGGAATAGACAACAGGTGGAAATTACAGGCAATTAGTAAGACACCCCTAATAAAAGGAGTGGTTCTGCAGGTGATAACCACAGACCACTTCTCAGTTCCTATGCTTCCTGGCTGATGTTTTGGTCACTTTTGAATGCTGGCGGTGCTTTCACTCTAGTGGTAGCATGAGACGGAGTCTACAACCCACACAGGTGGCTCAGGTAGTGCAGCTCATCCAGGATGGCACATCAATGCGAGCTGTGGCAAGAAGGTTTGCTGTGTCTGTCAGCGTAGTGTCCAGAGCATGGAGGCGCTACCAGGAGACAGGCCAGTACATCAGGAGACGTGGAGGAGGCCGTAGGAGGGCAACAACCCAGCAGCAGGAGGAGCACTGCCAGAGCCCTGCAAAATGACCTCCAGAAGGCCACAAATGTGCATGTGTCTGCTCAAATGGTCAGAAACAGACTCCGTGAGGGTGGTATGAGGGCCCGACGTCCACAGGTGGGGGTTGTGCTTACAGCCCAACACCGTGCAGGACGTTTGGCATTTGCCAGAGAACACCAAGATTGGCAAATTCGCCACTGGCGCCCTGTGCTCTTCACAGATGAAAGCAGGTTCACACTGAGCACGTGACAGACGTAACAGAGTCTGGAGACGCCGTGGAGAACGTTCTGCTGCCTGCAACATCCTCCAGCATGACCGGTTTGGCGGTGGGTCAGTCATTGTGTGGGGTGGCATTTCTTTGGGGGGCCGCACAGCCCTCCATGTGCTCGCCAGAGGTAGCCTGACTGCCATTTGGGTGCCGAGATGAGATCCTCAGACCCCTTGTGAGACCATATGCTGGTGTGGTTGGCCCTGGGTTCCTCCTAATGCAAGACAATGCTAGACCTCATGTGGCTGGAGTGTGTCAGCAGTTCCTGCAAGAGGAAGGCATTGATGCTATGGACTGGCCCGCCCGTTCCCCAGAACTGAATCCAATTGAGCACATCTGGGACATCATGTCTCGCTCCATTCAACAACGCCACGTTGCACCACAGACTGTCCAGGAGTTGGCGGATGCTTTAGTCCGGGTCTGGGAGGAGATCCCTCAGGAGATCATCCGCCACCTCATCAGGAGCATGCCCAGGCGTTGTAGGGAGGTCATACAGGCACGTGGAGGCCACACACACTACTGAGCCTCATTTTGACTTGTTTTAAGGACATTACATCAAAGTTGGATCAGCCTGTAGTGTGGTTTTCCACTTTAATTTTGAGTGTGATGCCAAATCCAGACCTCCATGGGTTGATACATTTGATTTCCATTGATAATTTGTGTGATTTTGTTGTCAGCACATTCAACTACGTAAAGAAAAAAGTATTTAATAAGAATATTTCATTCATTCAGATCTAGGAGGTGTTATTTTAGTGTTCCCTTTATTTTTTTGAGCAGTGTATATAAAATGTGACAGCATTGGGCCTTTAATTACAATACGAGTGAAATTGTTATCCTTCCAAAAACGTATGGATGTTGTGAACTACTTTTTCAAAGTTACTTTAGTAAACTGTATTTTTCTTAAGGGTAACTTTAGTGCAGCTTAACTTATTCCAGTGTGAAGTAATTGGTAGCTTGGTAAAATATATTTTCAGAGTAGCTTCCCCAACACTTTGTTAAAACGCAGATTTTCTGTGTTGGAATCAGGGTTTCCGTGAGCCGGTAATGGCTGTCTTTTGTCCCCCCCAAAAAAATAGAGAAGTCAGATTTCCGAGTTCCCTGTTGTTCTGACCACGGCATCAAACCGCGATGAAGGCAGGTTTCATCAACACATCCCAGAACACTTTGCAATTTAATTACATTTTTTAAAGTTACCTTTATTTAACTAGGCAGGTCAGGTAAGAACAAATTCTTATTTTCAATGACGGCCTAGGAACAGTGGGTTAACTGCCTTGTTCAGGGGCAGAATGACAGATTTTTACCTTGTCAGCTCGGGGATTCGATCTTGCAATCTTTCGGTTACAAGTCTAACGCTCTAAACACTTGGCTACCTGCCGCCCCAATGAGCTGAAGGAAGTATGCATTTTGAAATGCATAATTCATTGTTGAAACCTGGACGTTTTAATACATACGAGGCCTTACCTTGCTTCAATGTTGCCTAATAGAAATGTAGAAAGAGGAGATCTAACAGATATTTTAATCTCTGTCACATGAAACCACTCGCTAACTGCATTATGGAATGAACATTTGCATCAAGCATTTCGCTACACTCACGTTAACATCTGCTAACCATGTGTATGTGACCAATAAAATTTGGTTACCTATCCAATGCATATCTGTTCGGTAAATTTCCGGTAAATTAAAATGTTGCCAGTCAAAACCCTGGTTGGAATGGTGTGGGCGTATACCGGTCATTAAAAATATTAACGTGAGTATACCGCTGATCTGCCAGCTCAGGATGACATCATCTTCCTGAGGAAAAGGCAAACTTTTTTTAGCGGTATGTTTGAGATGGGTTTTAAAAAGTTCCCCCTCGAATACAAGTATAGGATGAGTCAACAAATTATCTGTGTATGAATGAACAAAATATGAACTTTTAAAAGTGAGATTTTCACTGGACAGTTACTTTAACGCTCACAATTTTACGATTTGTGACAGGAGTGAACCAAAGGATTAGCTTTACTGCATGTCAACAGTACACCTGTTACAGCATATAGGGAATTAAAGTGGTGAAAAACTGAAACCATACTACGTATCTGTAAAATAAAGCTTTAGGGGTGGAGTTACACGCTGTCCTCCTGTGTCAAAGACATTACTGTAATCCTTCCTAGCCTACGAGCCTAAAACCACCTTGAACTCATTTCAAATTAGGCCTTAGCCACTACTGCACTAAAGCCCTTCAGATCTCCCTCTCACACACATGCACTCTATTTCTCTTTCTCTCCTCTCCGTCTGTCTGTTCTCACAGCATAAGGTTTCTTAAGAACTAGGTTAGTCTACTGAAAAAAAGGAGGTAACATACTGTATATTGACTTTACACACAAACACACACACAGACACACACCACACACAAAGAGAGAGAGAGAGAGAGAACGGGAGAGTGGTGGGAGAGAAAGACATGCTCTGGTCAGACATCATACTTGTTTGTTTGCTGAAAACATCATTGGTATGATGAGCACATGCTACACACTCTGTAGGACTCCATCTAAGATCGATAGAGAGTGAGAGCAGAGAAAGCCGAGAGAAGGAAGCTAAGGGGAGGGGCGCGGGACAGGGGGAACCTTATATGCCCTGTGTGCTTCTGTGTTAATCTAACGCCTCAAACACACCTACAGCGTTATCGGGCAAAACGGTACGCAGCATCATCTGGATATGTGTGCAAAAAAAGTTCAACATTCACCTTCTGCTCCCATTTCTGTCAAGCCGTCTACGCATACAATTTGACGTATACCTTCGATTTATCCATTCTGAAAGTATTCAGACTCCTTGACTTTTTCCACATTTTGTTACATTACAGCCTTATTCTAAAATTGATTCAATTGTTTGTTTTCTTCATCAATCTACACACAATACCCCATAATGACAAAGCAAAAAGTTTTAGACATGTTTGCAAGTATAAAAAAATGATAGTCAAGTATTCAGACCATATACTCCGTACTTTGTTGAAGAACCTTTGACAGCGATTACAGCCTTGCGTCTTCTTGGGTATGAAGCTACAAGCTTGGCACACCTGCATTTGGAGAGTTTCTCTCATTCTTCTCTGTAGATCCTCTCAAGAGCTGTCCAGTTGAATGGGGAGCGTCGCTGCACAGATATTTTCAGGCCTCTCCAGAGATGTTCAATCGGGTTCAATTTCAGGCTCTGGCTGTGCCACTCAAGAACATTCAAAGACTGGTCCCGAAGCTGCTCCTGCGCTGTCTTGGCTGTGTGCTTAGGGTTGTTGTAAGGTGAACCTTCACCCCAGTCTGAGGTCCTGAGTGCTCTGGAGCAGGTTTTTGTCAAGGATCTCTCTGTACTTTGCTCCGTCCAGCTTCCCTCGATCCTGACTAGTCTCCCAGTCCCTGCCGCTGAAAAACATCTCCACAGGATGATGCTGCCACCACCGTGCTTGACTGTAGGGATGGTGCCAGGTTTCCTCCAGATGGGACGCTTGGCATTCACGCCAAAGAGTTCAATATTGGTTTCATCAGACCAGAGAATCTTGCTTCTCATGGTCTGAAAGTCCTTTAAGTACCCTTTGGCAAACTCCAAGAAGGCTTTCATGTGCCTTTTACTGAGTGGCTAACGAAGGCCCCTCTCCCCCGATTGCTCAGTTTGACTGGGCGGCCAGCTCCTGCCCGAGTCTTGGTGGGTCCAAACTTCTTCCATTTAAGAATGATGGAGGCCACTGTGTTCTTGGGGACTTTCAATGCTGCAGACATTTTTTGGTACCCTTCCCCAGATCTGTGCCTTGACTTAATTGTCCGTAAAGCTCAGAGACAGGATTTTCTTAGACCCCGTGGCTTGTTTTTTGCTCTGACTTGCACTGTCAGGTGTGTGCCTTTCCAAATCATGTCCAATTAATTGGAGTCCACCTGTGGTAAATTCCATCAAGTTGTAGAAACATCTCAAGGATGATCAATGGGAACAGGATGCGCCTGAGCTCATTTCGAGTAACGTAGCAAAGGGTGTGAATACGTATGTAAATAAAGTATCTGTTTTTTATTTTTAATACATTTGCAAAAATGTCTTAACCTGTTTAATTTGTCATTATGGGGTATTGTGTGTAGATTGATGAGGGAAAAAAACAATTGAATCCATTTTAGAACAAGGCTGTAAAGCAACAAAATTGGGAAAAGGTGAAGGGGTCTGAATACTTCCCAAATGCCCTGTATGCACCACACTGAACGCTCTGCAGTGCTGCAAGGCAAACGCAGCGTTCCATTGGAAATGAATGTACATCTGGTGTACTTAAACACAATGATGCTGTGTGTGTGTGTCGGTCAGACACACACAGACCAATAAAGAGTCTAAATAGGCTGGGGGTATTCAGGTTGAACTAGTTGAACTTGTAAGGTACAGTATTAGAGTCCTAACCTTGACTGAAACCTCTAAAGTCCACAATCTCTGGACCAGAAAAGTGTTGGCCTGTTCTCCTGTTGACTTTGGGGAGCAGAACACTGGCAACCAACTGCCAAGACTCAAAACATTTTAAGGAACCAAATGTAAGATGGATGTGTCCTTGAATGTGAAGATCTGTTAGTGATGTGTTGCTCTCATACCATGAGAGCTAAGACCCTGAGTTCAGGGGGATTACCAAACATTTTTAAGTAACCTAGACCAAGCAAAGTCAGGCAGCACAAATACTTGAGGTCTTCACCTCTCGTGACCTCGTAAACAAGGCATTTTTGTGGAATGCGCACCAGAGTGAGGGAAATCAGGTGCCTAGTATAATACCAAAACAGACAAGCACAGTTGACCTATAATGTGCTCATGCGCTGTGAACTTTAAAAAGGTCAGGTTGACTGAGGTCACTGTGTGGTTTCACACAGAGATTAATGGATTTAAAAGGGTAGGTTACATGTTCATCAACATTGTAACAATTACATTTTGATATTCCGCTTTTTGGTCCGCTCTGGACAGGCCTTGATATGGACCTAACATTGACATCTATAATTGGTCCAAATATGTTTGGTTCAAATTTGGTCTTGTTTGGGGGCAGATCCAATTTAAATAATACCCCTGTGCTTTGCAAGTGTTCATTTGTACATTTTGGTCATTTAACAGACGTTTTTATACAGGCTGATTTACAGTCAATGGATTGAACTCTGGTAGACCAACAACTACATAGGAAGTAAAACATTTCTGTAACCATTACTGAAAATGTTGTTGTAGTTAAAGTGTTCTGTTTGTGTCAGCAAACTTGGAATATTAACTCCATTTTGCTATTTAAATAGGAAATAAAAAACTGTTGAACGTGAAATAATGCTCTCTTCATTAACATGTACATTAAAGTGAAATTATTTACTGTTGACATTTGGCCCTAGAAACAACGACCAAAGCAAATGTCTGCAAAATACGTATTTTCAAAATATTTTTGCTTACTGGGTAGGCTCCAGGTTGAGTTGATGAAAGCCTCCAGGACCGAATATTTATTTCCTTGTTTTATAATATATATTTTTTTCAGCTGCGCTCGTTGTCATGTTTAAATCGCCAACATGGGGGTATTGTACTCTTAACTGTAGGCTAAAAACCCAAGAACCATGAAACGTTGCTAGAATAGTCAACTATAAAAAGTGAAACAAATATGCTTATATCTAATGTGAGGAACACAGAGAAAACACTGAGGCCAAGGCAATGGCCTTGTTTCAGATCCTTGTGATATGCACGAGGTGATCACAACCGCGAACTCTACTGACTGCCACGGACAAGCCCTACTTACCCAGAACGGGAGCTTTGGTCCACATAAGCGCTCCATGTCCACGGGGCTTCGGTACAACGAACGAATTATCTTTTCCCGGCGTTAACCGGTCGCTCCCTCTCTTTTACCGTCTTTTGTTATTGCACATACAGAGACTTTCAACAAACACACTAGTGGAGCTCGTAGTTGATTTAATCTGGATTAGTAGTTTGTCCCTGCCTTCGAAGAAGCCTCCTCTCTCTCCTCTTCTGCCTCCAGAGAGTTGTAAGAGAGAGGAAAAATTATAAGGAGGTTATTATGATGATATGACGAGTCCGCCCACTCCTTGGCTGTAGCCTAGGTCCCTCCCATCACACACACACACACACACACACACACACACACGGTTGTGGAAAAGGTACTTGCATAAAAGTAAAGATACCTTTAATAGAAAATGACTCAAGTAAAAGTCACCCAGTAAAATCTTACTTGAGTAAAAGTCTTAAAGTATTTATTTTTAAATATACTTAAGTATAAACCATGACAAATTCCTTATATTAAGCACACCAGACGGCACCATTTTAAAATGTATTTTATTGATGGATAGCCAGGGGCACACACCAACACTCAGACATAATTTACAAACAAAGTATGTGTGTTTAGTGAGTCCACCAGATCAGAGGCAGACCAGGGGTGTTCTCTTGATAAGTGTGTGAATTGGACCATTTTCCTGTCAAAATGTAATGAGTACCTATGGGTGCCCTGGAAAATGTATGAAGTAAAAAGTACATTATTTTCTTCAGGAAAATAAAAGTGCAGTAAAAGTGCAATTTGGCAAAAATAGAAATAGTAAAGTACAGACACCCCAAAAAACTACTTAAGTAGTACTTGAAAGTATTTTTACTTTACATCACTGCACATACACACGCATGCACTCTTCTTGATGCAAGAACTATTGGATATAAAAGCGATGACAACTTACCAACATTACGACCAGGAATACGTCTTTCCAGAAGCGGATCCTTTGTTCGGACCTCCACCCTGGACATGGGATCTTATCCCAGAGGCTGACCCAAAACAACGCGGTCGCCGCAAGAGAGGCAAATGGAGCGGCCTACTGGTCAGACTCAGAAGGCGAGCACACCATCCACCACTCCCGAGCATATTACTTGCCAATGTCCAATCTCTCGATAACAAGGTGAACGAAATTAGAGCACGAGTTGCCTTCCAGAGAGACATCAGAGATTGTAACATTCTCTGTTTTACGGAAACATGGCTCACTCGGGATATGTTGTCAGAGTCGGTACAGCCACCCGGTTTCTTCATGTATCGAGCCGACAGAAACAACCATCTCTCTGGTAAGAAGAAGGGCGGGGTATGATTTATGATTAACGACTCATGGTGTAATCACAACAACATACAGGAACTTAAGTCCTTTTGTTCACCTGACCTAGAATTCCTTACAATCAAATGCCGATCGCAATATCTTCCAAGAGAATTCTCTTCGATTATAGTCACACTCGTGTATATCCCGTGTATTTTAACAAAGCTAACCTGAGAACGAGACTTCCTAAATTCTATCAGCATATCGAATGCGCAACACGGGCTGCTAGCATTCTGGATCATTGCTACTCTAACCACTGCATAGAAAGCCTTTCCCCGCCCTGCCTTTGGCAAATCTGACCATGACTCAATTTTGTTGCTCCCAGCCTATAGACAGAAACTAAAACAGGAAACGCCCGTGCTCAGGTCCGTCCAACGCTGGTCTGACCAATCAGATTCCACGCTTTAGGATTGCTTCGATCACGTGGACTGGGATGTGTTCCGGATAGCCTCAGACAACAACGTTGATGTATGCGCTGACTCTGTGAGCGAGTTTATAATTTTTGTTATTTAATGAATATATCCGAAACATACAATATACTTGCAGTGAAGCTGCTAAACAACTACACCATACCAGTCATCCAACAGATTCCCATTCAGAGCGACACACAGAAGCATCCAGGTTCAATGCCCTGCTCAAGGACACGTTGACAAATCTACCACCAGGCCAAAAAATGTGAATCCGAACCCTCCAAGATCCCTCCCTCCCTCCCCCCACCCCAAACACACACACACACAGTTCCCCAATAGCTGTCCCTCAACCATTCGAGACCCCTCCCACAGCCCCCAAGAAAAATAACATGTAAAAACACAAATAATTCCATTCCTCGCCCCCAAGAACCCCCAATGCACCAACATCCAAGAGAATGAACTAAAGAGAAGAAAGGAAGACAGAAGTAAACAACAATGCAAAAAAATGTTTTAACAAAATAATACATTTAAAACAAAGGACATCAAGGACAATTAAAATCATAACAGCAATGCCAACTGTATATGTTTGTGTGCATGTCTGGCACTATTACATGTATGTGTTCTTGTATGTGTTTATTTGAATGAATGTGTGTGTATATGCAAAACTGAAAGCGCAAACCACCGCTTTTAATCATGGCAAGGCGACTGGAAACATGACCGAATACAAACAGTGCAGCTATTCCCTCCGCAAGGCAATCAAACAAGCAAAGCGTCAGTATAGAGACAAAGTAGAGTCGCAATTCAACGGCTCAAATACGAGGCGTATGTGGCAGGGTCTACAGTCAATCACAGATTACAAAAAGAAAACCAGCCCAGTCGCGGACTTTGACATCTTGCTAACAGACAAATAAAACAACTTCTTTGCTCGATTTGAGGACAATACAGTGCCACTGACAAGGCCCGCTACCAAAGCCTGTGGGCTCTCCTTCTCCATGGCCTCGCAAGGCTGCCGGCCGAGACGGCATCCCTAGCCGCGTCCTCAAAGCATGCGCAGACCAGCTGGCTGGTGTGTTTACGGATATATTCAATCAATCGGTTAGGATCAACACTTTATTTTAAGAATGTGAAATGTCAGAATAATAGTAGGGAGAATAATTTATTTCAGCTTTATTTCTTTCATCACATTCCCAGTGGGTCAGAAGTTTATTTACACTCAATTAGTATTTAGTAGCATTGCCTTTAAATTGTTTAACTTGGGTCAAACTTTGGGTCAGCCTTCCTCAAGCTTCCCACAATAAGTTGGGTGAATTTTGGCCCATTCCTCCTGACAGAGCTGGTGTAACTGAGTCAGGTTTGTAGGCCTCCTTGCTCGCACGTGCTTTTTTAGTTCTGCCCACATATTTTCCAAAGGATTGAGGTCAGGGCTTTGTGATGGCCACTCCAATACCATGACTTTTTTGTCCTTAAGCCATTTTGCCACAACTTTGGAAGTATGCTTGGGGTCAATGTCCATTTGGAAGACCCATTTGCGACAAAGCTTTAACTTCCTGATTGATGTCTTGAGATATTGCTTCAATATATCCACATAGTTTTCCTCCTCATGGTGCCATCTATTTTGTGAAGCACCCCCACAACATGATGCTGCCACCCCCGTGCTTCATGGTTGGGATGGTGTTCTTCGCCTTGCAAGCCTCCCCCTTTTTCCTCCAAACATAACGATGGTCATTATGGCCAAACAGTTCCATTTTTGTTTCGTCAGACCAAAGGACGTTTCTCCAAAAAGTATGATCTTTGTCCCCATGTGCAGTTGTAAAACCGTAGTCTGGCTTTTTTATGGCGGTTTTGGATCAGTGGCTTCTTCCTTGCTGAGGTGCCTTTCAGGTTATGTCGATATAGGACTCGTTTTACTGTGGATATAGATACCTTTGTACCTGTTTCTGCCAGCATCTTCACAAGTCCTTTGCTGTTGTTCTGGGATTGATTTGCACTTTTCTCAGTAAAGTACGTTCATATCTAGGAGACAGAATGCGTCTCCTTCCTAAGTGGTATGACGGCTGCATGGTCCCATGGTGTTTATTGTTTGTACAGATGAACGTGGTACCTTCAGGTGTTTGGAAATTGCTCCCAAGGATGAACCAGACTTGTGGAGGTCTACAATTGTTTTTCGGAGGACTTGGCTGATTTCTTTTGATTTTCTCATGATGTCAAGCAAAGAGGCACGGAGTTTGACGGTAGGCCTTGAAATACATCCACAGGTACACCTCCAATTGACTCAAATGATGTCAATTAGCCTATCAGAAGCTTCTAATGCCATGACATCATTTTCAGGAATTTTCCAAGATGTTTAAAGGCACAGTCAACTTAGTGTAAACTTCTGACCCACTGGAATTATGATACAGTGTACTATAAGTGAAATAATCTGTCTGTAAACAATTGTTGGAAAAATGACTTGTGTCATGCACAAAGTAGATGTCCTAACCGACTTGCCAAAACTATAGTTTGTTAACAAGAAATTTGCGGAGTGGTTGAAAAACGAGTTTCAATGACTCCAACCTAAGTGTATGTAAACTTCTGACTTCAAATAAAATCAAATGTATTTGTCACATACACATGGTTAGCAGATGTTAATGCGAGTGTAGCGAAATGCTTGTGCTTCTAGTACCGACAATGCAGTAATAACCAACGAGTAATCTAGCTAACAATTCCAAAACTACTACCTTATACACACAAGTGTAAAGGGATAAAGAATATGTACATAAAGATATATGAATGAGTGTTGGTACAGAGCGGCATAGGCAAGATGCAGTAGATGGTATCGAGTACAGTATATACATATGAGATGAGTATCTAAACAAAGTGGCATAGTTTAAAGTGGCTAGTGATACATGTATTACATAAATATGCAGTAGATGATATAGAGTACAGTATATACGTATACATATGAGATAAATAATGTAGGGTATGTAAACATTATATTAAGTAGCATTGTTTAAAGTGGCTAGTGATATATTTTACATCAACTCCCATCAATTCCCATTATTAAAGTGGCTGGAGTTGAGTCAGTGTGTTGGCAGCAGCCACTCAATGTTAGTGGTGGCTGTTTAACAGTCTGATGGCCTTGAGATAGAAGCTGTTTTTCAGTCTCTCACAGTCCCAGCTTTGATGCACCTGTACTGACCTCGCCTTCTGGATGATAGCGGGGTGAACAGGCAGTGGCTCGGGTGGTTGTTGTCCTTGATGATCTTTATGGCCTTCCTGTGACATCGGGTGGTGTAGGTGTCCTGGAGGGCAGGTAGTTTGCCCCCGGTGATGCGTTGTGCAGACCTCACTACCCTCTGGAGAGCCTTACGGTTGTGGGCGGAGCAGTTATCGTAACAGGCGGTGATACAGCCCGACAGGATGCTCTCGATTGTGCATCTGTAGAAGTTTGTGAGTGCTTTTGGTGACAAGCCGAATTTCTTCAGCCTCCTGAGGTTGAAGAGGCGCTGCTGCGCCTTCTCACGATGCTGTCTGTGTGGGTGGACCAATTCAATTTGTCTGTGATGTGTACGCCGAGGAACTTAAAACTTGCTACCCTCTCCACTACTGTTCCATCGATGTGGATAGGAGGGTGTTCCCTCTGCTGTTTCCTGAAGTCCACAATCATCTCCTTAGTTTTGCTGATGTTGAGTGTGTGGTTATTTTCCTGACACCACACTCCGAGGGCCCTCACCTCCTCCCTGTAGGCCGTCTCGTCGTTGTTGGTAATCAAGCCTACCACTGTTGTGTCGTCCACAAACTTGATGATTGAGTTGGAGGCGTGCGTGGCCACGCAGTCGTGGGTGAACAGGGAGTACAGGAGAGGGCTCAGAACGCACACTTGTGGGGCCCCAGTGTTGAGGATCAGCGGGGTGGAGATGTTGTTACCTACCCTCACCACCTGGGGGTGGCCCGTCAGGAAGTCCAGTACCCAGTTGCACAGGGCGGGGTCGAGACCCAGGGTCGCCCCCAGGTGGAAAAGCTTGATGGCGAGTTTGGAGGGTACTATGGTGTTAAATGCTGAGCTGTAGTCGATGAACAGCATTCTCACATAGGTATTCCTCTTGTCCAGATGGGTTAGGGCAGTGTGCAGTGTGGTTGAGATTGCATCGTCTGTGGACCTATTTGGGCGGTAAGCAAATTGGAGTGGGTCTAGGGTGTCAGGTAGGGTGGAGGTGATATGGTCCTTGACTAGTCTCTCAAAGCACTTCATGATGACGGAAGTGAGTCGTTTAGCTCAGTTACCTTAGCTTTCTTGGGAACAGGAACAATGGTGGCCCTCTTGAAGCCTACAATTTTATCCCTGATGTCCTTACACAGCTCTCTGGTCTTGGCCATTGTGGAGAGGTTGGAGTCTGCTTGATTGAGTGTGTGGACAGGTGTCTTTTATACAGGTAACAAGTTCAAACAGGTGCAGTTAATACAGGTAATGAGTGGAGAACAGGAGGGCTTCTTAAAGAAAAACTAACAGGTCTGTGAGATCTGGAATTCTTACTGGTTGGTAGGTTATCAAATACTTATGTCATGCAATAAAATGCAAATGAATTACTTAAAAATCATACAATGTGATTTTCTGGATTTTTGTTTTAGATTCCGTCTCTCACAGTTGAAGTGTACCTATGATAAAAATTACAGACCTCTACATGCTTTGTAAGTAGGAAAACCAGCAAAATCAGCAGTGTATCAAATACTAGTTCTCCCCACTGTATAAGTTATCCTGTTTCAGTGGGAAAAGTTGTGTGTTAACTGTAGGGGTGCCCATGTTCCTGGGGATCGGAGGTGTCTGGTGTGAGAGAGGCAGGTTGAGGTGGCCAGGGTCAGAGATGTGCAGAAGGTGTCGTATGTTGAGGCAGTGAAGAAAGTTGAGGAGGATGGATCAAAGGTGAGGGATTCTGAGAGGATCACTGTGAGTAGTAGATCTGTGCCAGCACAAAGGGATAGGTTGGCTTCTTAACGTTCATAGCAATTATTATCAGCTGTACTGCAGAGATGGAACATGAGTCACAGAGGATAGATGTTGTGGTGTCAGCTGCAGAGAAGTACTTGGGTGTACGAGATTTGACTTTAGAAGAGTTACAGGATGTGCTGAGTGGTGGTGTCCTGTCCTCCCAGAACGTTGGCCTGGTGTAGGATCAGAGAGTTAGAATAGTGGAATAGGGTGGTGGGTTTTAATTAGTGTAGGGTTAGTTATCACAAAGTATAAGGGATTTATACTATAGTCCAGTTGGGGGCGGTAATGCAACATATTGGATGCCAACCACCATTAAATCCCAACGAAGAAGAGGTTCAATGTTTCCGGGCTGCCGCCCTCACCACCAGAGGCATGGTGTATAGTTGTTGACACTAGAGCTTATAGCTGAAATGTTTGAGAGCACATGGCAAATTGACTTTGTGCTGTATTACTAAATCGGAGAAAATATGGATACCTGCCTGTTTGCCTGCGTCACTGTCTGTGCCCCTTTGTTTCTTCATGTTGTATGTGTGTCTGATGATTTTAAAAGTTCATATTCTGTTTAACTCACACCCAAATAATGTTGTTGACTCACCCTATACTCATATTTGTGGCCAAAGCATAAATATCTAAAAAATCCCCACCTCAACTTGTATCTTGAACATACGTACCATTTAAAAATGCTTGCTATTTAAAATGCTGTCTACTCACATTCATACTATAATGACCACTATACATCCACACCATTCTGTTTTTGAGGTATGCCCACACCATTCCAACACAGAAAAGCTGCTTTTTAACATGCTCAATTACTATTTTTTGGAAGGGAAACCATTTCACTCATATTGCAATTAATTATGGTCATATCATAAAAATCTGGAAACACTGGACAGTTCCTCTAAAAGAAAATGTATAAGGCTACTGAAATGAAGCATTATAATTGAACTGTGAAAACGAATTGACAATGTGTTTAAACTTGATTGCTGAAACGGTGACTATTGAAAACCAGGCATTACATTTGGAAACTATTTTTGTTGTCTGCCTCTGCTTCACTTTGTCTGCTCAACCCAGACCATTGAACCTGTCACTTTTCCACCTAATGACACTTATAAAACCAAATCCTATATCCTTTAATGAGCCACGGAACAAAACTCAGCAGTTGTGAATAGCCTTTATGAGCACCAGGCCTTATAATGACAGTAGATCTTTAGAGCTATAATGGGCTCATTTTTGGAGGGGAACATTTTATTTGTATTCATTTTGGAATAGAATGTCTTACGCATGCCAACAGGAACCCCCCTGCCCTGGCCCTTTGCAACCTATGCCACCATTGCTAAAAAAAAATGAATCCACGAGGAACACTGCAGTTGCGCTCCATTATATTGGGACTCTTGCGTGATTCTACATTTCATAAAAAATGTATTCTCAAATAAGTTTAAATTGAAAAAAACGTTTGATGTTCACACGTGTATTGTTTGATTTACTGGGGCCTTCACATGCTCGTGGGAAGCTGAGAACTGAGAAGTGGGAAGTCCTGTAGGCCTTCATCATGTGGAAGGGCCAACTAGTCACAGCCTTGCCTGGCATGAACTTATTAACTTTTTATGTGGGTGGGTGTATGATGGGGTGTTATTCTATGTACAGTATGTTCTGTCAATTGAATCTGTATTTATGTGGAAGCAGCAGCAATCTCTATTGTCTAAGTCAAATTTCCCTTCAGGGACAATAAAGTGTATCGTAAGTCATACATCCAAGAAGATTGTGTTCAAGTGCTTTTGAAGTCAGACATTTTTTAGCTAGCTTCATAAGCTAGCAAACATTGCTAATAATAAAGTTAGCTAGCTTGCTTAACATTGACAATATGGTCACACTAGCTACATTATCCATATTGATAAGGTTGTAATAAATCCGTTTTGGACTGTTGTCATCTTTTTGCTGAAAAGGTAAACGGTCAGTGTGAAATATAAGAAAATTGAAAAGAATAGTAATTATGTCAACCAAACAGCTGGTATCAGGCAAGATTTGGTCTAGACTTCAGGTATTGGAATAACTATTTAGGTTTGTTCTCTCTCTCTCTCTCTCTCTCTCTCTCTCTCTCAGTGGCTAGCTGTAACATCTTGCAATTCATTCCATTTGACACTTTTTTTTATTTTACCTTTATTTAACTAGGCAAGTCCGTTAAGAACATTCCTATTTACAATGATGGCCTTGGAACAGTGGGATAACTGCCTTGTTCAGAGGCAGAAGGACAGTTTTTTTCCTTGGCAGCTCAGGGATTCGATCTAGTAACCTTTTGGTTGCTAGATCAAAGGCTCCCTGCCACCCGTGACTGCGCTGACCACTAGACTACCTGCCGCCCCATGACTGACTTCAAAATTGTCAGTCACGGGTCAATAATATACGGATAGTAGAAGCATGTCTATCTAATACATTTAATGACAAACCATCTAACTACTTAGATAAACATATTAATTACCTGTTGCATAATGTTTGGCGCTGGTAAATGGTTTGCCATGTTCAGAACATGCGGGCACAGGGGGGGAAGATTTGGTGCGTCAGACTGTCTACTTAAGTAGGCAATAGAAAAAAAGCCTGTATCACTTATTTGTCTTTTATTTTTATTTTTTATTAACAACAAATCAATACAGGAAGTACATGTGGGAACACAAGTATATATAAATAATATACAAAGGATAATTGGGCTAGGGTGTACAATATCACATTACACAAGGACCTTAAGGGACATACATACACTTTCTAATTCTAACAGCTTTTATGTTAGAGTATTTAATTGTCTTAAAATATAGTTCAATTTATTTTTGTAAGGTAAGAAAATGTGGTGTTTTGTTTGTAAATACAGTGCCTTGCGAAAGTATTCGGCCCCCTTGAACTTTGGGACCTTTTGCCACATTTCAGGCTTCAAACATAAAGATATAAAACTGTATTTTTGTGTATTTTTGTGAAGAATCAACAACAAGTGGGACACAATCATGAAGTGGAACGACATTTATTGGATATTTCAAACTTTTTTAACAAATCAAAAACTGAAAAATTGGGCGTGCAAAATTATTCAGCCCCCTTAAGTTAATACTTTGTAGCACCACCTTTTGCTGCGATTACAGCTGTAATTCAGCCCACCATACTCATAAGTGTTCATTACAACAGTTTCCTAATGTAATGGGAATGGTTTCTCCACAGAAAGTTGAAAAGCATCTGGTCTATCTCCTTGCTTATTTTACCATAAAGATATAACGATAGAGCTCCATATGTTAGCCTAGAGATGTCACGCCCTGACCTGAGTATTCTGCAGTGCCTAGCTCCACTCCTATTCCCCAGGCGCTCTCTTTTGACGACTTCTGTAACCGTAATAGTCTTGGTTTCATGCATGTTAACATTAGAAGCCTCCTCCCTAAGTTTGTTCTATTCACTGCTTTAGCACACTCTGCCAACCCAGATGTTCTAGCTGTGTCTGAATCCTGGCTTAGGAAGACCACCAAAAATGTTCAGACAAGATAGAACTGCCAAAGGGGGCGGTGTTGCAATCTACTGCAAAGATAGCCTGCAGAGTTCTGTCCTACTATCCAGGTCTGTACTCAAACAATTTGAACTTCTACTTTTAAAAATCCACCTCTCTAAAAACAAGTCTCTCACCGTTGCCGCCTGCTATAGACCACCCTCTGCCCCCAGCTGTGCTCTGGACACCATATGTGAACTGATTGCCCCCCATCTATCTTCAGAGCTTGTGCTGCTAGGCGACCTAAACTGGAACATGCTTAACACCCCAGCCTTCCTACAATCTAAACTTGATGCCCTCAACCTCACACAAATTATCAATGAACCTACCAGGTACCTCCCCAAAGCCTTAAACACAGGCAACCTCATAGATATCATCCTAACCAACTTGCCCTCTAAATACAACTCTGCTGTTTTCAACCAAGATCTCAGCGATCACTGCCTCATTGCCTGCATCCGTAATGGGTCAGCGACCTCCACTCATCACTGTAAAACGCTCCCTGAAACACTTCAGCGAGCAGGCCTTTCTAATCGACCTGGCCGGGGTATCCTGGAAGGATATTGATCTCATCCCGTCAGTAGAGGATGCCTGGATATTTTTTTTAAAATGCCTTCCTAACCATCTTAAATAAACATGCCCCATTCAAGAAATTTATTACTAGCCCTATTACTAGCCTGTTCAACCTCTCTTTCGTGTCGTCTGAGATTCCCAAAGATTGGAAAGCAGCTGCGGTCATCCCCCTCTTCAAAGGGGGGGGGGCACTCTTGACCCAAACTGCTACAGACCTATATCTATCCTACCATGCCTTTCTAAGGTCTTCGAAAGCCAAGTCAACAAACAGATTACCGACCATTTCGAATCTCACCATACCTTCTCTGCTATGCAATCTGGTTTCAGAGCTGGTCATGGGTGCACCTCAGCCACACTCAAGGTCCTAAATGATATCTTAACCGCCATCGATAAGAAACATTACTGTGCAGCCGTATTCATTGATCTGGCCAAGGCTTTCGACTCTGTCAATCACCACATCCTCATCGGCAGACTCGACAGCCTTGGTTTCTCAAATGATTGCCTCGCCTGGTTCACCAACTACTTCTCTGATAGAGTTCAGTGTGTCAAATCGGAGGGTCTGCTGTCCGGACCTCTGGCAGTCTCTATGGGGGTGCCACAGGGTTCAATTCTTGGACCGACTCTCTTCTCTGTATACATCAATGAGGTCGCTCTTGCTGCTGGTGAGTCTCTGATCCACCTCTACGCAGACGACACCATTCTGTATACTTCTGGCCCTTCTTTGGACACTGTGTTAACAACCCTCCAGGCAAGCTTCAATGCCATACAACTCTCCTTCCGTGGCCTCCAATTGCTCTTAAATACAAGTAAAACTAAATGCATGCTCTTCAACCGATCGCTACCTGCACCTACCCGCCTGTCCAACATCACTACTCTGGACGGCTCTGACTTAGAATACGTGGACAACTACAAATACTTAGGTGTCTGGTTAGACTGTAAACTCTCCTTCCAGACCCATATCAAACATCTCCAATCCAAAGTTAAATCTAGAATTGGCTTCCTATTTCGCAACAAAGCATCCTTCACTCATGCTGCCAAACATACCCTTGTAAAACTGACCATCCTACCAATCCTCGAATTGGCGATGTCATTTACAAAATAGCCTCCAATACCCTACTCAACAAATTGGATGCAGTCTATCACAGTGCAATCCGTTTTGTCACCAAAGCCCCATATACTACCCACCATTGCGACCTGTACGCTCTCATTGGCTGGCCCTCGCTTCATACTCGTCGCCAAACCCACTGGCTCCATGTCATCTACAAGACCCTGCTAGGTAAAGTCCCCCCTTATCTCAGCTTGCTGGTCACCATAGCATCTCCCACCTGTAGCACACGCTCCAGCAGTTATATCTCTCTAGTCACCCCCAAAACCAATTCTTTCTTTGGCCGCCTCTCCTTCCAGTTCTCTGCTGCCAATGACTGGAACGAACTACAAAAATCTCTGAAACTGGAAACACTTATCTCCCTCACTAGCTTTAAGCACCAACTGTCAGAGCAGCTCACAGATTACTGCACCTGTACATAGCCCACCTATAATTTAGCCCAAACAACTACCTCTTTCCCAACTGTATTTAATTCATTTATTTATTTTGCTCCTTTGCACCCCATTATTTTTATTTCTACTTTGCACATTCTTCCATTGCAAATCTACCATTCCAGTGTTTTACTTGCTATATTGTATTTAATTCGCCACCATGGCCTTTTTTTGCCTTTACATCCCTTATCTCACCTCATTTGCTCACATCGTATTTAGACTTGTTTATACTGTATTATTGACTGTATGTTTGTTTTACTCCATGTGTAACTCTGTGTCGTTGCATGTGTCGAACTGCTTTGCTTTATCTTGGCCAGGTCGCAATTGTAAATGAGAACTTGTTCTCAACTTGCCTACCTGGTTAAATAAAGGTGAAAAAAATATATATATATATATATTTTAAAAAAATATATTTTTTAGAATTAAAAACATCTTTGTTTTCTTTATACTGTAAATTTTGGTTAGGTCAGGGTGTGGCGAGGGTGGTATGTGTGTTTTTGTCTCATCTAGGGTGTTTGTACTGGCTAGGGGTTTTGTAGATTTATGGGGTTGTTTCCATCTAGGTGTTTATGTAGGTCTATGGTTGCCTAGATTGGTTCTCAATTAGAGGTAGGTGTTTATCGTTGTCTCTGATTGGGAAACATATTTAGGCAGCCATCTTCTTTGGGTATTTCGTGGGTTATTGTCTATGTCTAGTTGCACGTTAGCACATTGTTTATATAGCGGTCACGGTCGTCTTATCGTTTTTGGTTGTTTTTTGTTTAAGTGTTCTTCATTAAATAAAGAAGAATGTATTCTAACCACGCTGCGCTTTGGTCCACATACGACGATCGTGACAGAATAACCCACCAACCAAGGACCAAGCGGCGTGGTAACGGGCAGCAGCAGCAAACACAAGACTCCTGGACTTGGGAGGAGATATTAGACGGCAAGGGACCATGGGAACAGCCGGGTGAATATCGCCGTCCCAAGGCAGAGCTGGAGGCAGCGAAGGCAGAGAGGCGCTGGTATGAGGAGGCAGCACGGCTGGAAGCCCGAGAGGCAGCCCCAAAAATGTATTGGGCGGGGGCACACAGGGAGAGTGGCGAAGCCAGGTAGGAGACCTGCGCCAACTTCCTGTGCTTACCGGAGAGAGAGAGGAACCGGGCAGGCACTGTGTTATGCGGTGGAGCGCACTGTGTCCCTGTTGCGTGTGCATAGCCCGGTTAGGTATATTCCAGCTCCTCGTATCGGCCGGGCTAGAGTGAGCATAGAGCCAGGTGCCATGAAGCCGGCTCTACGCATATGGTCTCCAGTGCGTCTCCTCGGGCCAGCATACATGGCACCAGCCTTACGCATGGTGTCCCCGGTTCGCCAGCACAGCCCAGTGCGGGCTATTCCACCTCGCTGCACTGGCTTGGCTACGGGGAGCATACAACCAGGTAAGGTTGGGCAGGCTCGGTGCTCAAGAGCTCCAGTGCGCCTGCACGGTCCGGTCTGTCCGGTGCCACCTCCACGTACCAGCCCTCTGGTGGCAGCCAGGCTGTCTCTCCGTTTCATCCCTACAGGTGCTCCCGCCTGTCCAGCAACGCCAGAGCCTTCCTCCTGCCCAGCGCCGCCAGAGTCTCCCGTCTGTCCTGAGCCGTCAGTCAGCCAGGAGCTGCCAGAGCCGTCAGTCAGCCAGGAGCTGCCAGAGCCGTCAGTCAGCCAGGAGCTGCCAGAGCCGTCAGCCAGTCCAGAGCTGTCCCTCTGTCCAGAGCTGCCCCTCTGTCCGGAGCTGCCCCTCTGTCCGGAGCTGCCCCTCTGTCCGGAGCTGCCCCTCTGTCCGGAGCTGCCCCTCTGTCCGGAGCTGCCCCTCAGTCCAGTGGGGCCTTTAATTAGGAACTTAGACCCTAGGTCGGAGGCGAGGGTCGTCCCTCTGAAGAGACCCTTGAAGAGGGCAATGACTATGGTAGAGTGGGGTCTACGTCCCACACCCGAGCCGCCGCCATGAAAGAGGCCCACCCGGACCCTCCCCTTTAGATTAGGTTTTTGCGGCCGGAGTCCGAACCTTTGTGGGGGGGGGGGTGTACTGTCACGCCCTGACCTGAGTATTCTTTGTTTTCTTTATATCTTTTGGTTAGGTCAGGGTGTGACGAGGGTGGTATGTGTGTTTTTGTTTCATCTAGGGTGTTTGTACTGTCTATGGGTTTTGTAGATTTATGGGGTTGTTTCCATCTAGGTGTTTATATAGGTCTATGGTTGCCTAGATTGGTTCTCAATTAGAGGCAGGTGTTTATCGTTGTCTCTGATTGGGAACCATATTTAGGCAGCCATCTCCTTTGGGTATTTTGTGGGTTATTGTTTATGTCTAGTTGCACGTAGGCACATTGTTTATATAGTGGTCACGTTCGTCTTATCGTTTTTTGTTTAAGTGTTCTTCATTAAATAAAGAAGAATGTATTCTAACCACACTGCGCTTAGGTCCACTCCATATGACGATCGTGACAAGAGATACCTTCAGGCTTGGTTATTAGGACTCTTCCTTTTAAAGATGAGTCCCTCTGTAGCCATTGCTTTAGCTTCTTCTGGGTTTTTTAATAAGAGGTTTAAAATGTAGTAAGCCTCTAGACTTCTGATCCTTAGTAATGGTTATGTCTAAATATGTAAGTTAATTCTTTCACTGGAATACCATAATATGAAGGTGTCACACAATCTTTGACAGCCATGAGTTCACATTTATTAATGTTAAGATATAGACCAGACACTTTGGAAGGGATTGTATCACATTGATCGAAATGGGAATTTGGTTAGCATCTTTCAGAAAAAGTGCAGTATCATCAGCCAGCTGGCTTATAAAAATGTCTTTACCAGCTATGGAAATACCTTTTACAGGACTATTATTTAAATAATTTGTAAGAAGTTGGGTGATTAATAAAAACAGATACGGAGAGATAGGACAACCTTGCCTAATTCCTCTGATAGAACTGTTACCATTTGTATAGAGTCTTAATAGCCTTACAGAAAACATTCCCAAAGCCAAATTTCTCAGGGGAGTGGAAGAGGAACTGATGCTCTACTGTGTCAAATGCTTTATAAAAATCAAAAATTAATATGAGGCTATCCTCTGTTATTAGGTCTGAGTGGTCAAGTATGTCTAATACTAGTCTGATATTATTAGACATATGTACAGTTGAAGTCAGAAGTTTACATACACTTAGGTTGGAGTCATTAAAATTTGTTTTCAACCACTCCACAAATTTCTTGTTAACAAACTATAGTTTTGGCAAGTCAGTTAGGACATCTACTTTGTGCATGATGTCATGGCTTTGATGTCATGGCTTCAGAAGCTTCTGATAGGCTAATTGACATAATTTGAGTCAATTGGAGGTGTACCTGTGGATGTATTTCAAGGCCTTCCTTCAAACTCAGTGCCTCGTTGCTTGACATCATGGGAAAATCAAAAGAAATCAGCAAAGACCTCAGGAAAAAAATTGTAGACCTTCACATTTCTGGTTCATCCTTGGAAGCAATTTCCAAACACCTGAAGGTACCACGTTCATCTGTACAAACAACAGTACGCAAGTATAAACACCATGGCACCAAGCAGCCATCATACCGCTCAGAAAGGTGACGCATTCTGTCTCCTAGAGATGAACGTACTTTGGTGCGAAAAGTGCAAATCAATTCCAGAACAACAGCAAAGGACCTTGTGAAGATGCTGGAGGAAACAGGTACAAAGGTATCTATATCCACAGTAAAACTAGTCCTATATCGACATAACTTAAAAGGCCGCTCCGCAAGGTAGACGCAGCTGCTCCAAAACCGCCATAAAAAAGCCAGACTACGGTTTGCAACTGCACATGGGGACAAAGATTGTACTTTTTGGAGAAATGTCCTCTGGTCTGATGAAACAAAAATAGAACTGTTTGGCCATAATGACCATCGTTATGTTTGGAGGAAAAAGAGGGAGGCTTGCAAGCCGAAGAACACCATCCGTGAAGCACGGCGGTGGCAGCATCATGTTGTGGGGGTGCTTTGCTGCAGCACCGACTGGTGCACTTCACAAAATAGATGGCATCATGAGGGAGGGAAATTATGTGGATATATTGAAGCAATATCTCAAGATTAAAGCTTGGTCGCAAATGGGTCTTTCAAATGGACATTGACCCCAAGCATACTTCCAAAGTTGTGGCAAAATGGCTTAAGGACAACAAAGTCAAGGTATTGGAGTGGCCATCACAAAGCTTGGACCTCAATCCTATAGAACATTTGTGGGCAGAACTGAAAAAGAGTGTGTGTGAGCAAGGAGGCCAACAAACCTGACTCAGTTACACCAGCTCTGTCAGGAGGAATGGGCCAAAATTCCCCCAACTTATTGTGGGAAGCTTGTGGAAGGCTACCCGAAACGTTTAATCCAAGTTAAACAATTTAAAGGCAATGCTACCAAATACTAATTGAGTGTATGTAAACTTCTGACCCACTGGGAATGTGATGAAAGTAATAAAAGTTTAAATAAATCATTCTCTCTTCTATTATTATGACATTTCACATTCTTAAAATAAAGTGGTGTTCCTAACTGACCTAAGACAGGGAATTGTTGCTAGGATTAAATGTCAGGAATTGTGAAAAACTGAGTTTAAATGCATCTGGCTAAGGTGTATGTAGTAAACTTCCGACTTCAACTGTATGTTCCTCATAAAGCCAGACTGTGTTTCATCAATTATTGCATTCAATTATTTTTGCAAGTAGTAAGGCAAAGTTCGTATAGTCATAATTAAGAAGACAAATTGGAGACCAGTTATTGATGAGCAGCACGTCTTTTTTTTAGGCTTAGGTATCAGTGTTATTAGCCCCTGACTCATTGTAGGAGGGGGAACATTGTTTTTAATACTCTCTAAAAAAGACTTCAATTAGGAAGGGAGCTACTTGGTCAGAAAATAATTTGTAAAATTCTGAAGTAATTCCATCAACACCTGGTATTTATTGTTCTTTAGATGTTTGATAGACTCTATAATCTCTTCACCTTTGATGGGTTCATCACACTGATAGAGTGAACATTATTCAGTGAGTCAAAAAACATCTGTGTATTCCTGACAGTACGAAGAGCTATACAATTTCCTGTAAAAATTGCTACAGTATTTAGCAATTCATTTTTGGTTATCTGTAATAACACCATCAAATGTTTACTTATGGATAGTGTTATTTGTGGAGGGAAATTTCTCAAGTCTAAAGAAATAGGATGAATTCTGTTCTCCCTCAATCCATTTTTTCCTAGATCTAATAAAGGCTCCTTCTGCTTTTAATCTATAAATATTATCCAGTTTATTTAATCTTTATACATTATCCAGTTTATTTCAACTCTCTATATTATCCAGTTTATTTAATCTCTATATATTATGCAGTTGATTTAATTTATATATATATTATCCATTTTATTTCATCTCTATATATTATCCATTTTATTTCATCTCTCTATATTATCCACTTTTGTAAAGTGAAAGGGAAGTTATCTTAATGATCACATTTTGCTCCTCAGCTCTTCTAGTTTTAGCAGGATTACTACCATACTACCACGAGCTATTTAGCTTCCAGTAGGATGCTCTACCAAGGTTAGTATCAGGGGTAAATATTTAGATATCAATATAAATGGCCCTATGGTCTGTGAGGGGAGTAGTACAAATATTTGTAGTAACAAACTCACTATCAATACATTTGGATATAAGCCAAAAATCTATTCTGGACTGTCTGGAGCCTGTTTTGTTACTCCAAGTGAACAATCTTTCGGGCTGGAAACCTCTCTCTCCATATATCAGTAAGATCAAACTTTTCCATAAAAAGTATTAAACCCAAATTCTGATTGGATGGCCTACCTGGGGGCCATCTAGCTGATTAATTATCTATAGTTATGTTAAAGTCCCCTCCTAAGCCTGTGTATCATGTTCATTGATTGGGTTAAGACGAATCGTCACTCCAAAAATAGTGGACCAATGGCGACTCATTGTCTACGCCTCCCTCTAAACCCCGCCCTTCAAGGAAAAATAATGCCAAAACTCGCAATCGAAAAGACTGTCAGTGAAAGCAAAGAAACAGACATCGAAAGCGAAGATCCGAGTAGCGTAACCAAAAGGTAGTCCATGCAAGCAAGAGCGTAGGCTAAATGTATTCAATAGGATTAAGAAGTTTTACCGAATACGATTTTTGCATTCATTTTCAAATATTTGTTTTAATCATTTGTCATAGAGTTTTGCTCTCGCTTTAAAATGATTTGCTTACACGTTTTTGGGTTTTGATTTTGATGTATTATTTTTGTTTACAATTCTATACATTTTGCTTTCAATTGTTTGGTTTTTGATTTCAACATCCATTATTTCAACCGTCCTCAAAACTATAATGTTTACATTCTCAACTTCATTTTTCATGTTCACGATTTATTTTTATTTTGAATTCAATACATATCTCGTGAAATTGACCCCACAAATAAGGCCCGAGGTAAGGGAAAGGGGATACCTAGTCAGTTGTTATTCTGAATGCATTCAACTGAAATGATATACCAAGGCTTTCAGCCAAACAGCATTCAGGGCTCCAACATCCCAGTTTATAAAAATACATACAGAATACATACAGTATTACCTTGCTCCAAGCATGCACATTGGAGCACTGGAGGGTTGTGTGGAGCCAAATAGGTGCCAAAAGGTTGAACGTACATATCATTAGGATCCATATGTAAAGAAAATCATACGTAAATTATTAGGATCGTAAGAAAAGCCATGCGTGAAAGGTAAATGTGAAATTTAATCAGCAAATGACATGTAGCTAGCTAACTAGCTTACACACAGTCGATCTCGGCTCGTGGCATATGATAGCTAGCTAGTGTTACCTAGTTAGTTAGCTCACGTCACTGACAAAATGACACATTGTTGTGCAAGGAGTAAGCTTGTCTAGCTAGCCACTGTTGAAGTACCAATTACAGTCAGTAATGGTTAGCTAGCAAGGAGGATGAAATATCTCAAAGGAGAAAGTTTACTGTCCACAAGGTCGCCCTGGTCAAGGACCCACATGCAGTACCTAGGTATATAAGTTATTGATTGGCATTATTAGTTTTTCTAATGAGTTATCAAAAACTACATTAGCTAGCTAAGTAGCCTAACACAAGTTTAACTGACATCAATAATAACCTTGTCACTCTGTCTTCGGGTTCTACAAATAAATTACATAATGGAGGCTCCAGACCAGCCTCTTGCGAGTGGTCAATTACCGACCAATCGATTTAGACTTTTTGGAATTCACCTGCAATCAAGAGCTCACTTTCATCAGTGCTGTGGCTAACGTCAGTCACATCCCTGAATATGTTTTAGGACCTTTGATGGAACTGCTGAACCGTGTCAGAGGTTGAGAAGTTGATGTACCTTAAGATGAGCCACTACACCTGGAGCAAGGACGAACCGGCAGGCCCAGACACACTACCTTAGAGCCAGCTCCAGGAACTGTTTGCCCAGTTTTTGCCAGTAGAAAGCATTGCACAAGTCCTTGGCGTGTCAGAACGCACTGTTGCCAGACGTATGAGAAAGAACGATCAATCCGATCCTCTCAATGGCCGACGAGGAGCTAGACCATGTACTGTAGTGTCTGCTATCAAATCCAACATGCCCCATGCAGGCTAGAGAGTTGTGAAGGGAGCGTGCTCGCCCAGGGCCAATGTGCACAGTGGACAAGGGTAAAGGCATCAATGCATCGAATCGTCACAGCATGGGTTATCCTTTGGATGACCGGGATGGGTTGTGTTGTCCGACGAACATATTCGGTGGCTGGGCCCCAGGAAGTTATGCATATAGACACCAACCACAAACTGATTAGGCAAATTTTAGAAACAAATCTAACACATGAATGTGTGTCTTTGTTTTAAATGAACTAAATGTTTTTTTAGAATTAAGGGATATTGTGCTGGTGTAAAGAAGTCCTTCATTTAAAGATTCGGACGTTTTATTAGACCCAATCCAATGTAGACTTTTAGAAGTCCTTACTATTGAAGATTGATTTGGCATGAAAAATACAAGTCACCAGTAGACAAGTGTAATATCTTGAACATAACACGTGAAATTCTGAGGCTGAATATGCAGTATACTGAATTCTCTCATGCTTTGTTGTTTAACATTTTAAATGAGTCAAGTCAATGTGCTTATACATAGCAGCTGATATTTACGTAACATCTGCCCAATTTGTTGAAAGTGTTATTGCATCAAAGTAGTGGCCCTTTAGTATGGATTTGTTTCTTTCCTCTCCAAATTGATTTCTAATAGTAATAATGACACATTCTACAAGTCTACATTGGCTCAGATTATCAGTAGACAAGTGTAATGATATCTTGTATTTAACATAAGTACTTCTGAGGCTTAATATGCAGTGCACTGAATTCCCACATATGATGCTTTAACATTTTAAACTTGAGTAAACTTTATATGTACTTGTACACTGTTCTCGAAGAGGTGGATGTCAATTAAGGCATCCCTCCACACCTCTCTGATTCAGAGGGGTTAGGTTAAATGCGGAAGACACATTTCAGTTGAATTGCATTCAGTTATACAACTGACTAGTATCCCCCTTTCCCTTTACGTAGCAGCCCAAACTTGCATAACTTGTCCAGTTTATTGAATATTATTGCATAAAGATAGTGGCCCTTTTCTGTAGTCTGGCCCCAATCCAATGTATAGACATCAGCAGTCTAGAGGTGAAATGAGATATTGTATTAAACATACACATTTCTGGGCTAAATATGCAGAGCACTGGATTCTCACAGAATGCACTCTGTTTAGAATGTTAAACTCAAGTCAGCATTAAATGTACTAATTACATAGCATCTAGGGTCTGGTAGCTCATACAGACTATTAATTAGAAAAATGTCCTTTTTTTATGCTTACGTATAGATAGCATTCCCTTTGAATTCTAAATCCAGCCATACACCAACTTAACTTTCCTTGACTTGCCCATTCAATGTACACATTTCAGATAGAATGGAACTGCATTCCTCATAGGTTCTCATGTGTGCAGATGGTAACATGTCAGTTTTTGAGCAAACACTTACTGTAGGAAAACACAAACTGTTACTAGGGTTGCACACAAGACAGTCATGACCAAACAAGACAGTCATGACCAAACAAGACAGTCATGACCAAACAAAACAGTCATGACCAAACAAAACAGTCATGACCAAACAAGACACTCATGACCAAAGAGGACGTTGATGATAAAATCCCTCCTTTCTCTTGGTCATAAGGGCACGTGGGCTTGGCCACTTAACCCTGCATGACCGATGGGATGGTTACTTGCTCATATTGTTGTTTGCCTTCCATTGGTCCTGAAAGACAAGATTCATTCATTGCTGGCTCATATGCATAGTGTTTACTGTGGTGGGTTTTTGTTTTGTCATTATGGGGTATTGTATGTAGATTAATAAGGGGGAATAATAAAAAAAAAATTTTTTAGAATAAGGTTGTAACATAACATGTGGAAAAGTCAAGAGGTCTGAATACTTTCAGAATGCACTGGATATATATATATATATGGGGGATTAGAAATTATGCAATTACATTGATGGAAGCCACAATCTGCAATATTAAAGCTGATCTACCTCCTATATATATATATATATATATATATATATATATATATATATATATATATATATATATATATATATATATATATATATATATATATATATATATATATACAGTATATTCCAACACTTCATTGTGGCATTGTGCATTGTCAGGCACTTACAGTTGAAAGTTTAGGCTAACACACATGATTGCATAGCCATTGTCACAAATACAGTTACAGTTCTATGAAATGTAATAAAATACAGTTTGAGTTTCAATGAAGGATTAAGGTAATTAGTAAGAGATAAAAAGCTTGAGAGCATACCACAGCCTCTGCATGAAGTTACTGTGAAACAAAGGTAAATAAAAGCCCTTTTTCTCAGTTATACACTGAGCAGTTACTGCCTTTTTGTTTGGTTGGGCAGAATACTCCTGTGCCCTCTGGGAATATTATAACCACATCAATTAATGATTCATAAAATGTTTAATGTCACATTTTCTCTGTATTGAAGAGCTGGATAAGTATCTCCATATTAGAGATTGAAGAGCTGGATGCATGCCATGAAATCACAGTGTGCAAAATATGACCATAGTGCACTTGCTTATTAAAAATGTATATATTGTGTCAAAAGCACAGCCTGTCCTGAAAGTGCACTTAATTGCTTGTATTAAAAGCACAGCCTGTCCCGAAAGTGCATTTCATTGCTCGTCTCCAAAGTACACTGGTCCTCAAAGTACACTTCATCGCTTGTCCCGGAAGTGAACTTGATGAAGCCCACTCAGCATTTAGTGATGGTTAGCTGACACTTGCCTCCATGTCACCTGCTCTCCCTGCCCTGTCGGCATCCTCGTGCTCTCTCTCTCTCTCTCTCTCTCCTATCTCCCTCCTATCTCCCTCCCCCCCTCTCTCTCTCTCCCTCCTATCTCTCTCTCTCATTCCCTCCTATCTCCCTCCCCCTCTCCCTCTCTCTCATTCCCTCCTATCTCCCTCTCTCTCTCTCATTCCCTCTATCTCCCTCTCTCTCTCTCCCTCCTATCTCCCTCTCTCTCTCCCTCTTATCTCCCTCTCTCATTCCTCCCTCTCTCCCTCCTATCTCCCTCTCTCATTCCCTCCTATCTCCCTCTCTCTCTCTCATTCCCTCCTATCTCCCTCTCTCCCTCTCCCTCTCTCATTCCCTCCTATCTCCCTCTCTCATTCCCTCCTCATCTCCCTCCCTCTCTCCTCCCTCTCTCATTCCTCCTATCTCCCTCCCTTTCTCCCTCCTATCTCCTCTCTCTCTCCTCTTATCTCCCTCTCTCATTCCCTCCCTCTCTCTCATTCCCTCCTCTCTCCCTCCTATCTCCCTCTCTCATTCCCTCCTATCTCCCTCTCTCCTCTCTCATTCCCTCCTATCTCCCTCTCTCATTCCTCCTATCTCCCTCTCTCATTCCCTCCTATCTCTCTCTCTCATTCCTCCTATCTCTCTCTCTCATTCCCTCCTATCTCCCTCTCTCATTCCTCCTATCTCTCTCTCTCATTCCCTCCTATCTCCCTCTCTCTCTCATTCCCTCCTATCTCCTCTCTCATTCCCTCCTATCTCCCTCTCTCATTTCCTCTCATCTCTCTCTCTCATTCCCTCCTATCTCTCTCTCTCTCATTCCCTCCCTCTCTCTCTCTATCTCCCTCCCTCTCTCATTCCCTCCTATCTCCCTCCCTCTCTCATCCTATCTCCCTCCCTCTCCTCATTCCCTCCTATCCCTCCTCTCTCATTCCCTCCTATCTCCTCTCATTTCCCTCCTATCTCTCTCTCATTCCCTCTATCTCCCTCCTATCTCTCTCTCTCATTCCCTCCTATCTCCTCTCTCATTCCCTCCTATCTCCTCTCTCATTCCCTCCTATCTCCTCTCTCTCATTCCCTCCTATCTCTCTCTCTCATTCCCTCTATCTCCTCTCTCATTCCCTCCTATCTCTCTCTCATTCCCTCCTATCTCTCTCTCTCATTCCCTCCTATCTCTCTCTCTCATTCCTCTATCTATCTCTCTCATTCCCTCCTATCTCTCTCTCTCATTCCCTCCTATCTCCTCTCTCATTCCCTCCTATCTCTCTCTCTCATTCCCTCCTATCTCTCTCTCTCATTCCCTCCTATCTCTCTCTCTCATTCCCTCCTATCTCTCTCTCTCATTCCCTCCTATCTCTCTCTCTCATTTCCTCCTATCTCTCCTCTCTCATTTCCCTCCTATCTCTCTCTCTCATTCCCTCCTATCTCCTCTCTCATTCCCTCCTATCTCTCTCTCTCTCATTCCCTCCTATCTCCCTCTCTCATTCCCTCCTATCTCTCTCATTCCTCCTATCTCTCTCTCTCATTCCTCCTATCTCTCTCTCTCATTCCCTCCTATCTCTCTCTCTCATTCCCTCTATCTCCCTCTCTCATTCCCTCCTATCTCTCTCTCCCTCATTCCCTCTCTATCTCCCTCTCTCATTCCTCCTATCTCCCTCTCTCATTCCCTCCTATCTCCCTCTCTCTCATTCCCTCCTATCTCCTCCCTCTCTCTTATCTCCCTCTCTCATTCCTCCCTCTCTATCTCCCTCCCTCTCTCCCTCCTATCTCCCTCTCTCATTCCCTCTATCTCCCTCTCTCATTCCCTCCTATCTCATTCCCTCTCTCATTCCCTCCTATCTCCCTCTCTCATTCCCTCCTATCTCTCTCTCTCATTCCCTCCTATCTCCTCTCTCATTCCCTCCTATCTCCCTCTCTCATTCCCTCCTATCTCTCTCTCATTCCCTCCTATCTCTCTCTCTCATTCCCTCCTATCTCCTCTCTCTCATTCCCTCCTATCTCTCTCTCTCATTTCCCTCTATCTCCCCTCTCTCTCTCATTCCCTCCTATCTCCCTCTCTCATTCCCTCCTATCTCCCTCTCTCATTCCCTCCTATCTCTCCTCTTATCTCCCTCCCTCTCTTCCTCCTCTCTCTCATTCCTCCTATCTCCCTCCCTCTCTCCCTCCTATCTCCTCCCTCTCTCATTCCCTCCTATCTCCCTCCCTCTCTCCCTCCTATCTCCCTCTCTCCTCTCTCATTCCCTCCTCTCTCATTCCCTCCTATCTCCCTCTCTATCTCCTCTCTATCTCTCCATTCCTCATCTCTCATCCCTCCCTCTCTCATTCCCTCCTATCTCTCTCTCTCATTCCCTCCTATCTCTCTCTCTCATTCCCTCTATCTCCCTCTCTCATTCCCTCCTATCTCTCTCTCTCATTCCCTCCTATCTCCTCTCTCATTCCCTCCTATCTCTCTCTCTCATTCCCTCCTATCTCCTCTCTCTCTCATTCCTCTATCTCTCTCTCTCATTCCCTCCTATCTCTCTCCTCTCATTCCCTCCTATCTCTCTCTCTCATTCCCTCTATCTCTCTCTCTCTCATTCCCTCCTATCTCTCTCTCTCATTCTCCTCTCTCATTCCCTCTATCTCTCTCTCATTCCCTCCTATCTCTCCTCTATCTCATTCCCTCCTATCTCTCTCTCTCATTTCCCTCCTATCTCTCTCTCTCATTCCCTCCTATCTCTCTCTCTCATTCCTCTTCTCTCTCTCTCATTCCCTCCTATCTCCCTCTCTCATTCCCTCCTATCTCCTATCTCTCTCTCTCATTCCCTCCTATCTCCTCTCTCATTCCCTCCTATCTCTCTCTCTCTCATTCCCTCCTATCTCCCTCTCTCATTCCTCCTATCTCCCTCTCTCATTCCCTCCTTTCTCCTCTCTCATTCCCTCCTATCTCTCTCTCTCATCAAATATGATCCTATCTCTCTCTCTCATTCCTCCTATCTCTCTCTCATTCCCTCCTATCTCTCTCTCATTCCTCTATCTCTCTCTCTCATTCCCTCCTATCTCTCTCTCTCATTCCCTCCTATCTCCTCTCTCTCATTCTCTCATTCCCTCCTATTCCTCCTATCTCTCTCATTCCCTCCTATCTCCCTCTCTCTCCCTCTCATTCCCTCTATCTCCTCTCTCTCTCTCATTCCTCTATCTCTCTCTCTCTCATTCCCTCCTGTCTCCCTCTCTCTCTCTCTTTCCTCCTATCTCCCTCTCTCTCTCATTCCCTCCTATCTCCCTCTCTCTCTCTTTCCCTCCTATCTCCCTCTCTCTCTCATTCCCTCCTATCTCCCTCTCATTCCCTCTATCTCCTCTCATTCCCTCCTATCTCCTCTCTCTCTCTCATTCCCTCTATCTCCCTCCCTCTCTCATTCCCTCCTATCTCCCCCCTCTCTCATTCCCTCCTATCTCTCTTTCCCTCCTATCTCCCTCCCCCCTCTCTCTCTCATTCCCTCCTATCTCCCTCCCCTCTCTCTCTCTCATTCCTCCTATCTCCCTCTCATTCCCCTCCCTCTCTCATTCCCTCCTATCTCCCTCTCATTCCTCTCTCTCCTCCCTCATTCCTCCTATCTCCCCTCATTTCCTCTCTCTCTCATTCCCTCCTATCTCCTCCCCTCTCTCTCATTCCTCCTATCTCCCTCCCCTCTCTCTCTCATTCCCTCCTATCTCCCTCCCCCTCTCTCTCTCATTCCTCCTATCTCCCCTCCCCCTCATTCCCTCCTATCTCCCTCTCCCCTCATTCCCTCCTATCTCCCTCCCCTCTCTCTCTCATTTCCCTCCTATCTCCCTCCCCTCTCTCTCTCATTCCCTCCTATCTCCCTCCCCCTCATTCCCTCCTATCTCCCTCCCCCCTCTCTCTCTCATTCCCTCTATCTCCCTCCCTCTCTCTCTCATTCCCTCTATCTCCCTCCCCCTCTCTCTCTCATTCCTCCTATCTCCCTCCCCCTCTCTCTCATTCCCTCCTATCTCCTCCCCTCTCTCTCTCATTCCCTCCTATCTCCCTCCCCCATTTCCCTCCTATCTCCCTCCCTCTCTCTCTCTCATTCCCTCCTATCTCCCTCCCCCTCATTCCTCCTATCTCCCTCCCTCCTCTCTCTCATTCCCTCCTATCTCCTCCCCTCTCTCTCTCATTCCCTCCTATCTCCCTCCCCCTCTCTCTCTCATTCCCTCCTATCTCCCTCCCCTCTCTCTCTCATTCCTCCTATCTCCCTCCCATCTCTCTCTCATTTCCCTCCTATCTCCCTCCCCTCTCTCTCTCATTCCCTCCTATCTCCCTCCCCTCTCTCTCTCATTCCCTCCCTCCCCCTCCCTCATTCCTCCTATCTCCCTCTCTCTCTCTCATTCCCTCCTATCTCCCTCCCCTCTCTCTCATTCCCTCCTATCTCCCTCCCCTCTCTCTCTCATTCCTCCTATCTCCCTCCCTCTCTCTCTCTCATTCCCTCCTATCTCCCTCCCCTCCCTCTCATTCCCTCCTCCCCTCCCCCCCTCTCTCTCTCATTCCCTCCTATCTCCCTCCCCCTCTCTCTCTCATTCCCTCCTATCTCCCTCCCCTCATTCCCTCCTATTCCCTCCTATCTCCCTCCCCCCTCTCTCTCCCTCTATCTCCTCCCTCTCATTCCCTCCTATCTCCCTCCCCCTCTCCCTCCTATCTCCTCCCCTCTCTCTCTCATTCCCTCCTATCTCCCTCCCCTCTCTCTCTCATTCCTCCTATCTCCCTCTCTCTCTCATTCCCCCTATCTCCTCCCCCCTCTCTCTCTCATTTCCCTATATCTCCCTCCTCTCTCTCTCATTCAATATGATATCTAAATCGTTTTCAAAAAATAATAAATAAATGTGTGTGTTCAAAATCTCCCTCCCCCTCTCATTCCCTCCTATGGTTCTCATTCCCTCCTATCTCCTCGTTTCATCTCTCATTCCGATGTTCTCCCTCCCCTCATTGTAAATCTGTCCCCTTCATTCCCTCCTATCTCCCTTCAAATCTCTCTATCATTCCCTAAAAATATGTATCTCTCATTTCCCTCTATCTCCTCCCCAATGTAAATAAATAATATCTCCTCCCCCTCTGATGTGCAAAAAAAATCATGGTTAAAAATATCCCCCTCTCTCTTATTCCTCCTATCTCCCTCAAAAAATCTCATTCCTCTATCTCCCCCTCTCATTCCCTCCTATCTCCCTGATATTCTCTATCTCATTCCCTCTATCTCCCTCCCCTCTCTCTCTCATTCCTCCTATCTCCCTCCCTCTCTCTCTCATTTTCCCTCCTATCTCTCCCCCTCCTCTCTCTCTCATTTCCTATTATCTCCTCCCCCCTCTCATTCCCTCTATCTATCTCCTCTCCTCTCATTCCCTCCTATCTCCCTCCCCTCTCTCATTTCTCCTATCTCCTCTCTCATTCTCTCTATCTCTCTCATCCCTGATTCTCTCTCTCTCCTCCTCTCTCTCTCGTTCTCCTATCTCCTCTCTCTCTCTCATTCCCTCCTATCTCTCTCCCCCTCTCTCTCTCATTCCCTCCTACATCCCTCCTCTCTCATTCCCTATCATCTCCTCTATCTCTCTCTCCATTCTCTATCTCCTCTCCCTCATTCTCCTGTTCTCCCTCCCCCTCTCTCTCTCATTTCCCTCCTATCTCCCTCTCTCATTCCCTCCTATCTCCCTCCCCTCTCTCTCTCATTTCCTCCTATCTCCTCCTCTCTCATCCTCTTCTCCTCCCTATCTCCTCCCTCTCTCTCTCATTCCCTCCTATCCCTCCTCCCCTGTTCTCTCCATCCCTCCTCTCCTATGTTCTCTCATCCCTCCTTCCCTCTGTTCTCTACATCTCCCTCCTCTGTTCTCTCCATCCCTCTCTATCTCTCTCCATCCCTCTCTCTCTCTGTTCATCTCCATGTAAAAATCTCTGTTCTCTCCATCCCTCCACTCTCGATATTCCATCCCTCTTCCTCTCTGTTCTCCCTCCCCTCTCATTCCTCTATCTCTCTCCCCTCATTCTATCTGTTCTCTCCATCCCTCCTCTCTCATTCCCTCTATCAATCCCTCTCTGGTTCTCTACATCCTCCTCCTATCTCCCATCCCTCCTCTCTCTGTTCTCTACATCCCTCCCCTCTCTGTTCTCTCCATCCCTGCAGTCTCATTCCCTCCTATCCTCCCTCTCTCTCTCATTCCTCCTATCCCTCCCTCTCTGTTCTCATTCCCTCCTATCTCCTCCCCTCCTCTCATTCCTCCTATCTCCCTCCCCTCTCTCTCTCATTTTCCCTCCTATCTCCCTCCCTCTCATTCCCTCTATCTCCCTCCCTCCTCATTCTCTGTTCTCTCCTCCCTCTCTCTCTCATTCCTCCTATCATGTAAATCATTCCTCATATCTCCCTCCCTCATTCCCTAAATCTCCTCCCCTCTCTCTATCATTCCCTCCTATCGTCCCTCCCAATCTCTCTCTCATTCCCTCCTATCTCCCTCCCCTCTCTCTCTCATTCCTCCTATCTCCTCCCCTCATTCTCTCCTCATTCCTCCCCTATCTCCTCCCTCCTCTCTCTCATTCCCTCCTATCTCCCCTCCCTCTCTCTCTCATTCCCTATCTCCTCCCTCTCTCTCTCATTCCCTCCTATCTCCTCCAAAAATCTCATTCCCTCCTATCTCCTCCCCTCATTTCATTCCTCCATCACATAATAAAGCCAATATGGTTCATCTCATCTCCTCCTCTCTCTGGGTTTCCATCTGTTATAAAAATATGGTTCAAAAATATGATGTATCATATAATATGGTTTAAATCTGTCTGATAAATAACTCTAAAAAAAAATTCCTCTATCTCCCTCCCTCATTCCCTCTATCTCCCTCCCCCTCTCTCTCTCATGGTTAAAAATATCTAAATTCTTGCTCTGTTCCCTCCCTATCTCCCTCCCTCTTTTGCTCTGTTCCCTCTGTTCTTACTCCCTCTTTCCCTCCTATCTCTCTGTTCTTCTCTCTCTTTCCCTCCTATCTCCTGTCTCTCCCTCATTTCCCCTCTCTCTCTCATTCCCTCCCTCCCCTCTCTCTCTCTCCTGTATCTCCCTCCCCTCTCATTCCTCCTATCTCCCTCTCCTCTCGTTCCCTCCTATCTCCTCCCCTCTCTCTTCATTCCCTCCTATCTCCCTCCTCTCTCTCTCATTCCCTCCTATCTCCTCCCCCCTCTCTCTCATTCCTCCCTATCTCCCTCCCTCTCATTCCTCCTATCTCCTCTCCCCTCTCATTCCCTCCTATCTCCCTCCCTCTCTCGTTTCCCTCTATTCTATCTTATCATCATCATTCAAATCATATCTCAAAAATCCCCCTCATTCCCTCCTATCTCCCTATGTAATGTATGGTCTATCATTCCTCCTATCTCCCTCAAAATGTCATCGCCAATAAAATCTCTCTCATTCCCTCCTATCTCCCTCCTAAATATCTCTCATTCCTCTATCTCCTATCCCCCTCTCATTCCTCCTATCTCCTCCCTCTCTCTCTCATTCCTCCTATCTCCCTCCCCTCATTCCCTCTATCTCCCTCCTCTCATTCCCTCCTATTCCCTCCCTCTCTCCCCCTCTCTTCCCTCTCATTCCCTCCTATCTCCCTCCCTCTCTCATTCCCTCTATCTCCCTCCCCTCTCTCTCATTCCTCTATCTCCTCCTCCTCTCATTCCCTCCTATCTCCCTCTCTCTCTCATTCCCTCCTATATATCCCCTCTCTCTCTCATTCCCTCCTATCTCCCTCCCCTCATGTAATCCCTCCTATCTCCTCCCCCTCTCTCTCTCATTCCCTCCTATCTCCCTCCTCTCTCTCTCATTCCCTCCTATCTCCCTCCCCTCTCTTCTCTATCTCCCTCCTCCTCATTCCTCCTATCTCCTCCCCTCTCTCTCTCATTTCCCTCTATCTCCCTCCCCCTCATTCCTCATATCTCCTCCTCATCTCCCTCCTCCTCTCTCTCATTTTCCCTCCTATCTCCCCCCTCTCTCTCTCATTCCTCCTATCCCTCCCTCCCTCTCTCATTCCTCCTATCTCCTCCCTCTCCCTCATTCCCTCCTCTCTCCTCCTCTCTCATAAATAAATATATCTCCTCCTCTCTCTCTCATTAAGTAAATCCTATCTCCCTCCCCTCTCTCTCTCATTCCCTCCTATCTCCCTCCTCTCATTCCCTCCTATCTCCCTCCCCTCTCATTCCCTCCTATCTCCTCCCCTCTCTCTCGTTCCCTCCTATCTCCCTCCCCTCATTCCCTCCTATCTCCCTCCCCCTGTCTCTCATTCCCTCCTATCTCATCAATAATCTCTCTCATTCCTCCTATCTAGGGTTCTCATTTCCTCCTATCTCCCTCCCCTATATCTCTCATTCCTCCAATGTAAAATCATTCCCTCCTATCTCCTCCCCTCTCATTTTCCCTCCTATCTCCCTCCCCTCTCTCTCTCATTCCCTCTATCTCCCTCCCCCCTCATTCCCTCATATCTCCCTCCCCCTAAATAAATCCTCCTATCTCCCTCCCTCTGATCTCATTCCCTCCTATCTCCCTCCCCTCTCTCTCTCCATAAATCCCTCCTATACAAGATTAAAATTTTAATCTGTCTTTCCTAATGGTTATCTATCCCCCTGGTCATTCCTCTATCTCCCTCCTCTCATTTCCCTCCTATCTCCTCCTCTCTCTCATTCCTCCTATCTCCTCCCTCATTCCCTCCTATCTCCCCCCTCTCTCTCTCATTCCTCCTATCTCCTCCCCCTCTCTCTCTCATTCCCTCCTATCTCCCTCCTCCCTCTCATTCCCTCCTATCTCCTCCCCCTCGTCTCTCATTCCTCCTATCTCCTCCCATCATTCCCTCCTATCTCCTCCCCCTATATCTCTCATTCCCTCCTATCTCCCTCCCCCTTCATCTCTCATTTCCCTCCTATAAATCCCCTCATTCCGACAATAAATAGTTCATCATATCTCAGCGACAATAAATAATATGTTCGACCTGTCTATAAATATGGTTCATCGACAATCTTAATAAATAAATAATATGGACGAAAATGCAATGTTAAATATGTAATGGCGAAATGGTAAAATCTTGATAATAAATAAATAAATATGGTTGGCGACAAAAATATGATAATAAAATAATAATATGGACATCGCAATGTAAATATATGATAATATGGTTACATCATAAATATTAAATAAATAGTCATGTGGTACATATAAATGTAAATATATGTATATATGGACAAAAATGCAATGTAAATAAATAATATGGTTCATATGTAATGTAAATAAATAATATGGTTCAAATATGATGTAAATAATGGTTCAAAAATGATGTAAAAAGTAAATATATAATATGGTCAAAATGCATGATGTAAATAAATAATATGGGTACAAAATGCAATGTAAAGTAAATATGATATGGGTTCAAAAATATGATGTAAAAATAAATATAATATGGACAAAATGCATGATGTAAAAATATGTATATGGTTCATAATAAATGTGTAAAAGTAAATAATGGTTCAAAATGATAATAAAGTAAATAATATGGACAAAAATACATGATGTAAAAGTAAATAATGGTTCAAAAATATGATGTAAATATAATATGGTACAAATAAATGTCATAATATGTAATGTAAAAAATATAATGTAAATAAATAATAATGGTTCAAAATGTAATGTACATAAATGGACAATATGGTATAAAAATAAATATGTAATATGGTTCAAAAATGTATGATGTAAAAATAAATAATAATAATGGACAAAAATATAATGTAAAATAAATAATATGGTTCAAATCATGATGTAAATAAATAATATGGTTCAAAAATCATGATGTAAAAAGTAAATAATATATGGTTCAAAAATGTAATGTAAATAAATGTATATGGTTCAAAAATATGATGTAAAATAAATATGGTTCAAAAATCATGATGTAAAAGTAAATATATAATGGTTCAAAATATGATGTAAATAAATAAAATGCACATGCACAGTATGTAACATGCATGTAAATAAATAATAATAGCGACAATAAATAAAATATGGTAAAAATGTCATGGATGTGTAAATAAATAAATATGTCTTAGACAATAAGATAAATAAATAATATTGTAAACAATAATGATATGGAATGTGATGTAAACAAAAATGGTTTTAAATAGCAATGTAAATCGTTAATATATGTATGTTCAATAAAATGTGAAAAAATATTTAATATGGTTCAAAATAATGTAAGTAAAAATAATGTATGTTTCAAAAATGTCATTGATGTAAATAAATAATATGGTTCAAAAAATGTGAATCCGTAAAAATAAAATAATTTCTCTAATCCCTAAAAAATCTAATATGGTCTCCATGTCTCCTCCTCTCTCTCTCAGTCCTCTCTCCCTCCCTCCTCTCTCATGTTCCCTCCTATCCCTCCCTCTCTCATTTCCCTCCTATCTCCTCTTCTCTCATTCCCTGGACTCCCTCTCTCTCTCATTCCCTCCTATCTCCCTAAAAAATGTCATTCTCTATCTCCTAAGATCTAAAATAAATAGTTCAATAAAGATGTAAATAAATAATATGGTTCATGTAAATAAAAATATTAAAATAAAATAATAATATGGTTCAAAATAAGATGTAAAAATAAATATGGTTCAAAAATGTAATGTAAAATAAAAATAATAAGTCTCCTCCTCTCTCTAAATAAATCTATAATATGGTTCCTCCTATCTAAATCCCTCTGTCTCTCATTCCTCCTATCTCCCTCCATCTCATCATTCCCTCCTATCTCTCCCTCTCTCTCATTCCTCCTATCTCCTCCTCTCTCTCTCATTCCCTCCTATCTCCCTCCCCTCATTCCTCCTATCTCCTCCTCATTTCCCTCCTATCTCCTCCCCTCTCTCTCTCGTTTCCCTCCTATCTCCCTCCCTCGTTTCCTCCTGTCTCTCCTCTCATTCCCTCCTATCTCCTCCCTCATTCCTCATTCCCTCTCTCTGATTAAAGCAATGTAAATCCTCTCTCTCATTCCTGTAATCTAAATATCATAATGGGTCTCTATCTCCCTTAAAAAAATGGTTCATCTCATCATGATGTAAAAAAATATAAAAAAAAATCATGTAAATAAATAATAATATGGTTCAAAAATGTGATGTAAAATAAATAATAATGGTTCAAAATATGATGTAAAAGTAAATAATGGTTCAAAAATGTAATGTAAAGTAAATAATAATATGGTTCAAAAATATGATGTAAAGTAAATAATAATATGGATCAAAAATGCATGATGTAAATAAATAATATGTAATATGGTTAAAAAATATGATGTAAAGTAAATAATAATATGGTACAAAATACATGTAATGTAAATAAATAATATGGACAAAAATGTGATGTAAAGTAAATAATAATATGGTTCAAAATATGAAATGTAAAGTAAATAATGGTTAAATAATGATAATGTGACAAAATAATGATGTAAAAAGTAAATAATAATAATGGTTCAAAATCATGATGTAAAAATAATAATATGGTTCAAAAATGATGATGTAAATAAATAATAATATGGTTCAAAAATATGATGTAAAATAAATAATAATATGGTTCAAAAATATGATGTAAAAATAAATGGCGACAATGTTAAAAATGTAAGTGCGAAGTAAATAAATATGTGGCGACAGTAAATATAATGATGTAAAATAAAAATATAATATGGACAAAAATCCTCTCTCTCCTAAATCCTCCTCTCTCTGCCTTTCTCCTCCTCTCTGTAAAGTAAATAATATCTATTAATCTCCACCTTTCTCCTGATCTCTCTACCTTTCTCCTCCCTCTATGCCTTTTCTCCTCCTCTCTCTGATGTAAAAATCCTCTTTCTGGTTCCTCCTCCTCTGTCTCCTCCTCTCTCTGCCTTTCGAATTCGCGATGTCTAAATTCTCCAAAAATATCTTAAATGTAAAAGTCAAATCTGTTCAAAACTCCTGATCTCCTCCCTCATTTCCCTCCTATCTCCCTCCTCTGACTCTCTCATTCCTCCTATCTAATAGCAGCGACAATAAATATCATTCCCTAGCGATCTAAATAAATGTCTCTCTCGTTTCCTCCTATCTCCCTCCTAAATTCCTCTATCTCCCTCCCTCTCTCTCATTAAATAGTAAAAATCTCCTAAAAAATTCCCTCCTATCTCCTCCTCTTTATAAAAAAATAAGATGTAAAATATGCATGTAAATATGTAAATATAAATATATGGTTCATCATGATGTAAAAATAAATAGCCTTAATATGGTTTAAAAAAATAACGATGTAAATAAATATGTATGTGGTTCATCGCAATGTAAATAAATAATATGCTAATATTAAATAAAAATGTGATGTAAATAAAGTAAAAATGCCGTGTAAATAAGTAAAAATGTAAATGTAAATAAATAATAATGGTTAAAAAATGCATGAAGTAAATAAAAATATGTGTATGGTAAACATCATGTGATGTAATAAAAATAAAAATGTAATGTAAAAATAAAGTAAAAAATAATGTGAAATAAATAAAAATATGTAAATAAATGTAGTAATATGGTAAAAAATATGATGTAAATAAATAATGGACAAAAATGCATGATGTAAAAGTAAATATGTATGGTTCAAAAATGTGATGTAAATAAATAATATGGTTCAAAATATGATGTAAATAAATAATAATGGTTCAAAAAATGTAAATGTAAATAAATAATATGGTTCAAAAATATGATGTAAATAAAGTAAATAATGGTTCAAAAATGTGATGTAAAATAAATAATATGGTTCAAAATATGATGTAAATAAATAATATGGTTCATCATGATGTAAAAATAAATAATATGGTTCAAAAATATGATGTAAAATAAATAATATGGTTCAAATCATGATGTAAATAAATAATAATATGGTTCAAAAATGCATATGTAAATAAATAATAATGGTTCAAAAATATGATGTAAAAGTAAATAATAATATGGTTCAAAAATATGCATGTAAAGTAAAATAATAATATGGTTCATATAAATGTAATAAATAAATAATATGGTTCAAAATATGATGTAAATAAATAATGTTTTAAGATAAATGTCACACATTCAAAAATATAATCCCTCTCATTAATAAATCCCTCTCAATATGTCTCCTCCCCCCTCTCTCTCCTCATTCCCTCCTATCTGTTTAAAGATAATTCCATCCTATCTCCCATGATAAATGTCTCTCATTCCTCTATCTCCCTCAAAAATCTCTCTCTCATTCCCTCCTAAGCAGTAAAAAATTTCCTCCTATCTCCCTCCCTAATTGTTTTTAAATCTCCTCCCTCTCTCTCGTAAATAAGTAATGTCGTTCCATCTGTAAAAAATATATATATATTGTCTGTCTTATAATCACATCGTTCATCTAAGTAAATAGTAAATATATCGTTCCATGTATTAAATAATAATAATGTTTATCTGTCTAAAATGCATATATAAATAGTTCAAATGATAAAATATAAATCGTTATCCTATAAGGCAAATATGTTTAAGATAAAATATGTATGGAATAACAGTAGGTTTCAATAAAAAATAAATCTCTCTCTCATTCCTCGACTATAAGTCCCCTCTAGAGCGATTCCCTCCTATCTCCTCCCCTCCTCATTCCCTAAATATCTTTCCTATGTCATTCCCTCTAATGTAGCGACAATTACAGTCTCTAATTCCTCCTATCTCCCTCCCCAATATTCCCTCCTATCTCCCTCAATGTAAATAAATGTAAATGTATTCCCTCTATCTCCCTCCTCTCTCTCATGTCCCTCCTATCTCCCTCCCCTCTCTCTGTAATTAAATCTATCTCCTCCCTAAATGGATCTCTAATTAGCGACTAATCCTCCCCTATCATTGGCGACAATAAATCTCTCATACGCGACAATATCTCCCTAATCTCATCTGTCAATAAATAATAATAAAAAAACGTAAATCTCATTCCTCATCTAAATATTCGACGTGTAAATAAATATGATTCTCTCTCTAAATCGCCCCATTTCCCTCCTATCTTCCCCTCTCTCTCTCATTCCCTCCTATCTCCCTCCCCTCTCTTCCTCCTAATCCCCTCTCTCTCTCATTCCCTCCTATCTCCCTCCCCCTCTCTTCCTTCTCACAGTAAATCTCTCTCATTCCCTCCTATCTCTCCCCTCTCTTCTCTTTCCTCTCCTATCTCCTTCTCTCTCTCTCATTCCTCCTATCTCCCTCCTCTCTCTCTCATTCCCTTATATCTCCCTCCCCCTCATTAATAGCTCCCTCTCTCTCTCTCATTCTCCTCTTATGGCCCTCTCTTCCTTCTCATTCCTCCTATGACAATAAATAAATTGGCGATCTCCAATCCTGAAATATTCCCTGACAATGTCGACTCTCTTCTCTCATTCCCTCCTGTAGCGACCCTAAATAAATTCCCTCCTATCTCCTAATCTCTCTCTCAAAAAATGCATGTAAATGTAAATATAATAATATGGTTCAAATCATGATGTAAAAGTAAATAATAATATGGTACAAAAAATGCTGATGTAAAAGTAAATAATATATGGTACAAAAATGCATGATGTAAAAATAAATAATATATGGTTCAAAATATGATGTAAAAAGTAAATAATATATGGTTCAAAAATATGATGTAAAAGTAAATAATAATATGGTTCAAATCATAATGTAAAAATAAATAATATGGTTCAAAAATATGATGTAAATAAATAATATGGTTCAAAAATGCATGATGTAAAAGTAAATAATATGGTTCAAAAATATGATGTAAAGTAAATAATATGGTTCAAAAATGTGATGTAAATAAATAATAATATGGTTCAAAAATGAAATGTAAATAAATATGGTTCAAAAATGCAATGTAAATAAATAATAATGGTTCAAATAATATGCATAAATGTAAATAAATAAATAATATGGTTCAAAATCATGATGTAAATAAAAATAATATGGAAAAAATAACATCTAAAATAAAGAAATCTCTCTAATAATTAAATCCTAATATCTCCCTCAAAATCTCTCTATGTTAAAAATCCTATCTTCCCAATAAGATTAAATAAAAATATCCTCCTATCTGTAATGTAAGATTCTTATTAATAATATCTTGTCTCCCCTAAAATTCCTCCTATCTCCCTCCCTCTCTCTCTCATTCCCTCCTATCTCCCCCCTCTCTCATTCCATCCTATCTCCCTCCCCCTCCTCATTCCCTCCTATCTCCCTCCCCCTCTCATTTCCTCCTATCTCCTAAAAAAATCTCTCTCTCATTCCTCCTATCTCCCTCCCGTTCCTCCTATCTCCTCCTCCCTCTCTATAAGATAAAAAATAAATCTCTAAATATGGTTCCCTCCTAAATCTAAATAAATCTAGTTTATGGTTCAAAAAAACCTCCTCTAAAATAAAAATTGGTAAATCCTATAAATCCTTCATGATGTAAATAATGGCAATTCCACTCCTATGTCCTCCCTCTGTCTCCTCTCTGTCTCCCTCCTCTCATCTCTGTCACTATCTCCTCCCTCCCTCTCTCATTCCCTCCTATCTCTCCCTCCCCTCTCTCTCTCCCTCATTCCTCCTATCTCCTCCCCTCTCTCTCTCAGTTCCTCCTATCTCCCTCCTGACTCCTCCTATCTCGTAGCAGCCTTCTCTCTCATTCCTCCTATCTCCTCCTCTCTCTCTCGTTAGCAACATTGAGTGATATCTCTGGTGGGTGTGTGTCCATGTGTGTATCTCCTCGTTCTCTGTCATCATTCCATATCTGTCTCCCTCCCAATGTCTGTTATCCTCCTATGGTTCTCCCAATGTAAAGGTAAATATGTTGTGTGCATCGCGTGTTAGAAAATATCTAATATGGCATCAGGGCAGGACAGGTGGATATATGTTGCGCTGTCTGCTGAGGAAATATCTCCTAGTTCTCTAATATCCCTCTATAAATAATAATAATCTCGTTGATTCCTCCTATCTCCCTCCCCTCATTCCCTCCTAAGGTCCTCTCTCTCTCATTAAATCTATCTCCTCCCCTCTAATCTAATTCCTCCTAAATCCTCCTCTAAATTCCTAATATCTCCCTCCCTCTCATTAATCCTATCTAAAAAAATCTCTAATTCCTCCTATCTAATAAGATTCCCTAAAAATATCTCCATCCCCTCATTCCTCCTATCTCCAAAAATAATAATCATTTCCTAATAAATAATTTTGGATTATCATGATGTAAATAAATATGGTATAAAATAAGATTAAAAAATAAAAATATGTGTAATAAAGAATAAAAAATAAAATAATGGACATCTTGATTAATTAAAATAAATATAATAAAATAATATGTGAATAAAGTAAATAATAAATGGTTAAAAATGTGGTGTAATAAAAGTAAATAATAATGGTTCAAAAAATACTTGATGTAAAAATAAAAATAATATGGGTTAAAAATTCCTCCTATCTAATAAATAATAATCTCTCTCATTCCTAATAATCTGTAAAATCTTTAAATCATTCCTCTATCTCCTCCCCTCTCATTCCCTCTATCAAAAAATCCCCATTTCATTAAATCTATCTCCCTCCCCATCTCTAAATGTCATTCCTCCTATCTCCCTAAATTCCCATCTATCTAATGTCATTTAGTAAATAATCCTCCTATCTCCCTCCCCCTCTGATCTCTCATTCCTCTATCTCCTCCCCTCTCATTCCCTCCTATCTCCCTCCCCTCTCTCTCTCATTCCCTCCTATCTCCTCCCCCTCCCCTCCCTCCTATCTCCTCCCCTCTCTCTCTCCCTCTATCTCCTCCCCCTCTCTCTCTCATTCCCTCCTATCTCCCTCCCCTCATTCCTCCTATCTCCCTCCCCTCATTCCCTCCTATCTCCCCCTCTCTCTCTCATTCCCTCTATCTCCCTCCCCTCTCTCTCTCATTCCTCCTGTCTGTTCCCTCTCTTCCGCTCCTCTCTGTCTCCACTCCCTCTCTTCCTCTCTATCTCCTCCCTCTCTCTCTCTCTCCTGTTCCCTCCTCTCTCTGTTCCTCTCTCTGTTCCCTCTCTGCTCTCTCTCTCCCACTCTCTCTCTCATTCCTCCTATCTCCCTCCCCCTGTTCCCTCTCATCATCCCTCATCCCCTCTCTCTCATTAAATCCTATCTCCTCCCCCTCTCATCTCATTCCCTCTCTGTTCCCCTCTCTCTGTTCCCTCTCTGTTCACGCTCTCTCTGTTCACGCTCTCTCTGTTCCATCTCTCTGTTCCGCTCTCTATGTTCCACGCTCTCATCTGTCTCAGTCTCTCTGTTATGGCTCTCTCTGTTCCATGTCATCTGTTCAAATATAATATATGGATTCACTCTCTCTGTAAACTACATGATCTCTCTGTTCACTCAGCTCTCTGTTCACTCTCTCTGTTCACGCTCTCTATCTCCCTCTCTCTGTTCATTCCCTCTCTATCTCACTCCTCTCTCTCTCATTTCCTCCTATCACACTCTCTCTCTTCACTATATATCTCTCTGCTCTCTCTCTGTCTCCTCCTCTCTCTGTTCATTTCCCTCCTATCTCCTCTCTCTGTTCCTCTCCTATCTCCTCTCTCATTCCTCCTATCTCTCCCTCTCTCTCTCATTCCCTCCTATCTCCCTCCCCTCTGTTCCCTCCTATCTCCTCCCCCTCTCTCTCCATTTCCCTCCTATCTCCCTCCCCCTCTCATTCCTCTATCTCCCTCCCCCCCTCTCTCTCTCATTCCTCTCTATCTCCCCTCATTCTCGTTTCAAAGAATCCCTCTCTCTCTCATTCCCTATGTCCCTCCTCTCTCTGTCCCTCCTATCTCCCTCCCCTCTCTCTCTCATCCTGTATCTCCCTCCCCCTCTCTCTCTCATTCCTCCTATCTCCCTCCCCCTCTCCTCTCTCATTAAATAAATGATCTCCCTCCCCCCTCTCTCTCTCATTCCTCTATCTGTCCCATCATCTCTGCTCATTCCTCCTATCTCCCTCCCGACAATAAATTCCTCCTATCTCCTCCCCTCTCTATAAATAAATCTGTCGCGACAATCCTCTCTCTCATTTCCCTCCTATCTCCTCCCCTCTAAATCTCTCAATTCCTCCTATCTCCCTCCTCTCATCATTCCCTCCTATCTCCCTCCCCCTCTCTCTCTCATTCCTCTATCTCCCTCCCCTCTCTCTCTCATTCCTCCTATCTCCTCCCATCTCTCTCATTCCTCCTATCCTTATCCCCTCTATGGTTCCATCTTGTGCCATAATAATATATGATTCATCACTGTCATAAAAATATATTATATGTAGTTGTCATAATCATAAATATATATGCTCGTTTCCATCATAATGTCATCATCACATCTCGTTACATCGCCATCGTAATATATGGATAAAATACCAATGTAAAGATAAATATGTATATGGTTCATGTGAATGTAAAAAAAATATCGACAAAATATGAAATTAATATAATCGTTCCTCTATCTCCTCCCCCTCTCTCTCTCATTCCTCTCATATCTCCTCCCCTCTCATTTTCCTCCTATCTCCCTCCTCTCTCTCTCATTCCCTCCTATCTCCTCCCCCCTCTCTCATTCCCTCCTATCTCCTCCCCTCTCATTCCTCTATCTCCCTCCCCTCTCTCTCATTCCTCCTATCTCCCTCCTCATTCCTCCTATCTCCTCCCTCTCTCTCTCATTCCCCTCTATCTCCCTCCTCTCCCTCTGTCCTCTATCTGGTTCCATCTCTGTCTCATGTCGTTCCTCCTATCTCCCTATCTCATCTCTCATTCCTCCTATCTCCCTCCCCCTAATAACAATAATCCTCCTATCTCCCTTCCCGTGTCTAAATGTATGTGGTTCTCTCTCATTCCCTCCTATCTCCCTCCTCTCATTCCTCCTATCTCCCTCCCCTCTCTCTCTCATTCCCTATCTCCTCCCCTCTCCCTTCCCTCCTATCTCCTCCCTCTCTCTCTCATTCCTCCTATCTCCCTCCCCTCTCTCTCTCATTCCCTCCTATCTCCTCCCATTCCTCTCTTTCCCTCCTATCTCCCTCCCCCCTCTCTCTCATTCTCCTCCTATCTCCCTCCCCCTCTCTCTCTCATTCCTCCTATCTCCCTCCCCTCTCTCTCTCATTCCCTCTATCTCCCTCCTCTCTCTCTCATTCCCTCCTATCTCCTCCCCCTCATTCCTCCTATCTCTCCTCCCTCGTTCCTCTGTCTCTCCTCATTCCTCTATCTCCCTCCCCTCTCTCTCATTCCTCCTATCTCCCTCCTCTCTCATTCCCTCTTTATCTCCTTCTCTCTCTCATTCCCTCCTATATCCTCCCCCTCGTTCCTCTATCTCCCTCCCCCTGTCGTTATCATATCCTCTAAATCTCCTCAAAAATACTAATATATCTCATTCCTCCTATCTCCCTCCCTCTCTCATTTCCCTCCTATCTCCTCCCCCTCTCATTCCCTCCTATCTCCCTCCTCATTCCTCCTATCTCCCTCCCCTCATTCCCTCCTATCTCCCTCCCCCTCTCTCTCTCATTCCCTCCTATCTCCTCCCTCTCTCTCTCATTCCCTCCTATCTCCCTCCCCTCTCTCTCTCATTCCTCCTATCTCCCTCCTGTTTCCTCCTATCTCCCCCTGTCTCCTCTCCTCTCCTGTCTCATCCCCTCTCATTCCCTCTATCTCCCTCCTCCTCTCTCTCATTCCCTCCTATCTCCCCCCTCATTCCTCTATCTCCTCCCCTCTCTCTCTCATTCCTCTCTATCTCCCTCCTCTCATTCCCTATCTCCCCCTCTCTCTCATTCCCTCTATCTCCCCCCCTCATTCCTCTCCCATCTCCTCCCTCTATCTCCCTCCCCCTCTCTCCTCTCAGTTATCATAATCCTCTATCCCTCCCCTGTAAATATATATTCCCTGTCTCAAAAATATTCCCTCCTATCTAAAACCTCTCTCTCTCATTCCCTCCTATCTCCTCCCTCATTCCCTCCTATCTCTCCTCCCTCTCTCTCTCATTCCCTAAATCTCCTCCCCTATCTCTCTCATTCCATCTATCTCCTCCTCTCTCTCTCTTCCTCCTATATATGTTCTCCCTCCTCTCTCTCTCAGTTCAAAAATCTCCCTCCTCATTCCCTCCTATCTCTCCCCTCATTCCTCCTATCTCCCTCCCTCCTCTCTCTCTCATTCCTCTATCTCCCTCCCCCTCTCTCATTCTCTCATCTCCCTCCCCTCATTCCCTCCTATCTCCCTCCTCTCTCTCTCATTCCTCCTATCTCCCTCCTCCCCCTCTCATTCCCTCTATCTCCCTCCCCTCTCATTCCCTCTCATTCCTCCTCCTCTCCTCATTCCTCCTATCTCCTCTACATCTCAGTTCCCTCCTATCTCCCTCCCCCTCTCTCTCATTCCCTCCTATCTCCCTCCCTCTCTCTCATTCCCTCCTATCTCCCTCCTCTCTCTCTCATTCCCTCCTATCTCCCTCCCCTCATTCTGTTTATATATCATATACATGTTATATATGGTTTCATCATATGTATCACTCTGTGTTTATATGGGTTGCATCTGTCTTAAAAATATATATATCTGTTGCATCTATATATACTATATATGTCAGTTATATTTATCTTATCTATATATCATATATGGTTACTCATGTATGTGTCATATATATCTCTGGTTCAATACTGTCTGCATCACATATGGTTTAGATATATACTCATATATATGGTTCATCATGTCCATGCATAGGTTATCGCGTGTATCGCATCTCATCTAATATGAACATCATCTCCATCGCATCGTCAGACATCTGTCTGTATATCATATATATGGTTTAATATTCTTCATGTCACGTCGGTTCTTATCACGTGTATCTATATATATATGGTTATCTCATCATATCATATATCTATATGGACATCGCATGTATATATCATATCTTATCGGTTGTCTGTCTTAGCATATATGTCGAACATGTATGTCAAAAATATATGTGGACATCATATCATGCATCATATATGTGGACATGTGCAGCATCATCTATCATATGGTTATCTCTGTACTCACACTCCATATGTGTCTGGGTTCATCTCTCTATCATCATATCTGTCTCAGACATCTAATCATCACATATATATGAACATCCATAATGTGTCTGCATGTATATCAGACATCAACAATGTAAAAATATATGGGACATCTGTGTCATATATATATGGTTTATCACGTCATATCACATCTGTGTGTTCTGCTGGTTATCCATATTATGTAAAAATAATATGTAATATCGGTTATCGCAATGTATGCACTCTATATATGGTTGTACTGTCATCCATGCATCTTATATGGTTGAAAAATATATTAAGCATCATTTGCACTCATGTATATGGTTATCAACAATGTCATCATATATATGGTTATCTTAATGTATCTTTGATATGGTTATCTATAATATATGCATATATATATGGACCATGTTATATGCACTCAGGTTTATCTATAATCTTATATCATATCTATCAGTTATCCTGTCTCTATCGCATCGTTAAATAATCTTAAATAAATATGGTTTTATCTCAATCTTCATCACATCGTTCATCTGTCATATCATAATAATATGGTTCGCATCGCAATGTAAATAAATATATATATGGTTTCATCTGTGTAAAATATATATGAACAAAAAAATATACGTGTAAAAATATAATAACAGTTCATCATGATAATAAAATAAATAATAATGACAATATAGATGTCATAAAAATAATAATATGGTTAATATATGTAAATAAATAATAATATGGTTTAAAAATGTAGTGTAAAAATAATAATAATGGATTAAATACTGTATGCATCATGTATATGGACAAAAATAGCAATGTAAATAAATGGTTTAAATGCTGTCGTAAATAAATAATATGGTTTTCATCGCAATGTAATCATAATTTCCATCTGTCTCCTCCTCTCTCTCTCTCATTTCCCTCCTCCCTCCCCTCTCATTCCCTCCTATCTCCCTCCCCTCTCTCTCTCATTCCCTCCTATCTCCCCCCTCTCATTCCCTCCTATCTCCTATCCCTCCTCTCTCATTCCCTCCTATCTCCCTCCCTCATTCCTCCTATCTCCTCCCTCTCTCTCTCATTTCCTCCTATCTCCCTCCCCTCTCTCCTCATTCCCTCCTATCTCCTCCCCCTCTCTCTCTCATTTCCTCCTATCTCCCAGGTGTCTCTTCACACACACACACACACCTCCGTGTCTCTTCACACACACACACACACACCTCCGTGTCTCTTCACACACACACACACACACACACACACACCTCCGTGTCTCTTCACACACACACGCACACCTCCGTTGATCATATTCACACACACACACCTCCGTGTCTCTTCACACACACACACACACACACACCTCCGGCTATCTTCACACACACACACACACCTCCGTCTCTTCTCACACACACACACACACACACACACACCTCCGCGTCTCTTCACACCACACCACACACACCTCCTAGGTGTCTCTTCACTGCCTTCACACCCAGTGTCTCTTCACAAACACACACACCTCCGTGTCCTTCACACACACACACCTCCAGGTGTCTCTTCACACACACACTGCACACACCTCAGACATTCTCTTTGCACACACACCTCCGTTGATGTCTTCACACCCACACACACACACACACCTCCGTGTCTCTTCACACACACCACACACCTCCGTGTCTTGCACACACACACACCTCCGCGATCTCTTCACACACACACACACACCTCCGGCGTCTCTTCTCACACACACACACACACACACCTCAGTCTCTTCACACACACACACACACCTCCGTGTCTCTTCACACACACACACACACACAAACACACACACACCTCCATATCTCTTCACACACACACACACACCTCCGTTGTCTCTTCACACACACACACCCCCACACTTCACACACACACACACCCCGTGTCTCTTCACACACACACACACCACCGCGTGTCTTCACCTCCGCGATCTCTTCACACACACACCTGCGTCTCTTCACACACACACACACACACTGCGTCTTCACACACACACCCCAAGGTCTCTTCACACACACACACACACACCCCCGTGTCTCTTCACACACACACACACACCCCTTTCTCTTCACACACACACCCCCTTGTCTCTTCACACACACACACACACCTCCTGTCTCTTCACACACACACACACCTCCGTTAGAATGTCTTCACACACACGCACACACACCCCGGTGTCTCTTCACAAACACACACCCATCCGTTGATGTCTTCACACACACACACACCTCTGGTGTCTCTTCACACACACACACACACCTCAATTGATATCATTACACACACACACACCTCAAGTGTCCTGGATCACACACACACACCTCCGTTGATGTCTTCACACACACACACGTCTCTCCGTTGATGTCTTCACACACACATCTCAGTGTGTCTTCACACACACACACACACACCACCTCCGTGTGTCTTCACACACACACACACACACACACCTCCGTGTCTCTTCACACACACACACACCTCAAGATTGATGAGTCACACACACACACCTCCGTGTCTCTTCACACACACATCTCCGTGTCTCTGCCCACACACACCTCCGGCGATCTCTTCACACACACGCCTCCTCGTGTCTCTTCACCTTACCTGCGCCTCCGTTGATATATTCACCTGAGGCACACGCACGTATCAGGTCTCTTCACACACACACACACACCTCCAGGTGTCTCTTCACACACACACACACACCTCCGTGTCTCTTCACACACACACACACACACACCTCCGTCTCTTCACACACACACACACCTCCGTGTCTCTTCACACACACACACACACACACCTCCGTGTCTCTTCACACACACACACCCCTCCGTGATATCTTCACACACACACACACACACACCCTCCGTGTGTCACACACACACACACACATCATCAGTCTTCACACACACACACCTCCGGTGTCTTCACACACACACACACACACCTCCCAGGTGTCTCTTCACACACACACACACACACACACCTCCGTTGATATCTTCACACACACACACACACACACCTCCGGCGTCCTTCACGCACACACACACACACCTCCGGCGATCCATCTCACACACACACACACACCTCCGCGTCTCTTCACACACACACACACACACACACACCTCCAGGTCTCTTCACACACACACACACACCCCCTTGTTGTTCACACACACACACACACCTCAGGAGCCTCTTCACACACACACACACACACCTCCGTGTCTCTTCACACACACACACACACACACACACCCCCAGTGTCTCTTCACAAACACACACTCCGTGTCTCTTCACACACACACACCTCCGTGTCTCTTCACACACACACACACACACGTGTCTCTTCACACACACACACACACATCCGGTATTTTTCACACACACACACACCTCCGTGTCTCTCACACACACACACCTCCAGTGTCTCTTCACACACACACACATCTCCGTGTCTTCACACACACACATCTCCGTGTCTCTTCACACACACACACACACACACCTCCGTGTCTCTTCACACACACACACACACACACACCTCCCGTGTCTCTTCACACACACACACACCTCCTTGTCTCTTTCACACACACACACACACCTCTTGTCTCTTCACACACACACACACACACACACCTCCGGCGTCTCTTCACCACACCCACACCTCCGGCGTCTCTTCACACACACACACACCTCCGCGATCTCTTCACACACACACACACACCTCCTTGTCTCTTCACACACACACACACACACACCTCAGGTGTCTCTTCACACACACACACACCTCAGTGTCTCTTCACACACACGCACACACACCCCGTGTCTCTTCACTGAAACACACACACCTCCGTGTCTCTTCACACACACACACACCTCCGTGTCTTTACACACACACACACCTCCGTGTCTCGATCACACACACACACACCTCCAGGTGTCTCTTCACACACACACACACGTGTCTCTTCACACACACACACATCTCCCGTGTCTCTTCACACACACACACACACACACCTCCGTGTCTCTTCACACACACACACACACACACACCTCCGTGTCTCTTCACACACACACACACCTCCAGAGCCTAGTCACACACACACACCTCCGTGTCTCTTCACACACACACATCCTCAGTGTCTCTTCACACACACCTCCATCTCTTCACACACACACGCCTCCGTGATCTTCACACACACACGCCTCGTGTCTCTTCACACAAAAACACACACGCCTCCGTTCCAGGCCTTCGTGCATTAAACACACACACACACCTCCGTTGACCTTTCACACACACACACACACACACCTCCGGCCTGCGTTCACACACACACACACACCTCCGTGTCTTCTTCACACACACACACACACACACACACATCTCCAGGCCTCTTCACACACACACACACCTCCGTTATTCACACACACACACACACACACCTCCGTTCAGGCCTTCACACACACACACACACCGTTCCACACTCAGGTGTCTCTTCACACACACACACACACCTCCGTTGAGTCTTCACACACACACACACACACCTCCAGTCCTTCACCACACACACACACACCTCCAGTGTCTCTTCACACACACACAAATTTCACACACACCTCCGTCTCTTTCACACACACACACACACCTCCGCGTCTCTTCACACATTAACACACACCACACCTCCTTTCACACACACACACACACACACACACTCCATTCTCTTCACACACACACACACACTCCGTGTCTCTTCACACACACACGCACACACACCCCTCCGTGTCTCTTCACAAACACACACACCTCCAGTGTCTCTTCACACACACACACACACCTCCGTGTTCTTCACACACACACACACACACACACACCTCCTCATGGTCTTCACACACACACCTCCGTTTCTTCACACACACACACACCCCTCCAGTTCTTCACACACACACACACACCTCCGTTGATATATTCACACACACACACACCTCAGTGTCTCTTCACACACACACACACACCAGTCCTCTTCACACACACACACACACACACGTCCTCCGGCTTCTTCACACACACACACCGTGTCTCTTCACACACACACACACACACACCTCCGTGTCTCTTCACACACACACACACACACACACCTCCACGTCTCTTCACACACACACACCTCCACGTCTCTTCACACACACACACCTCCGCGTCTCTTCACACACACACCTCCGCGTCTCTTCACACACACACACCTCCAGCGTCTCTTCACACACACACGCCTCCGTGTCTCTTCACACACACACACCGTGTCTCTTCACACACACACCTCCGTGTCCTTCACACACACACACACACACACAGGTGTCTCTTCACACACACACACACACACCTCCGTGTCTCTTCACACACACACACACACCTCCGGTGTCTCTTCACACACACACACACACACACCTCCGTCTCTTCACACACACACACACACCTCCGCGTCTCTTCACACACACACACACACACACACCTCCGCGTCTCTTCACACACACACACACCTCCGCGTCTCTTCACACACACACACGCACCTCTGTGGTCTCTTCCACACACACCTCCGCGTCTCTTCACACACACCTCCGCGTCTCTTCCACACACACCTCAGCGTCTCTTCACACACACCTCCGCGTCTCTTCACACACACCTCCGCGTCTCTTCACACACACCTCCGCGTCTCTTCACACACCTCCGCGTCTCTTCTTCACACGCACCTCCGCGTCTCTTCACACACACTCCACGTCTCTTCACACGCACCTCCGCGTCTCTTCACACACGCACCTCCGCGTCTCTTCACACACGCACCTCCGCGTTTCTTCACACGCACCTCCGTGTCTCTTCACACACGCACCTCGCGTCTCTTCACACACGCACCTCCGCGTCTCTTCACACACGCACCTCCGCGTCTCTTCACACACGCACCTCCGTGTCTCTTCACACACACGCACACCTCCGTGTCTCTTCACACACACGCCTCCGTGTCTCTTCACACACAACACACACACACGCTCCGTGTCTCTTCACACACAAACACACACACGCCTCCGTGTCTCTTCACACACACACACACACACCTCCGTGTCTCTTCACACACACACACACACCTCCGTGTCTCTTCACACACACACACACACACACACACCTCCGTGTCTCTTCACACACACACACCTCCGTGTCTCTTCACACACACACACACACACACACACACTCCGTGTCTCTTCACACACACACACACCTCCGTGTCTCTTCACACACACACACACACACACACACACCTCCGTGTCTCTTCACACACACACACACACCTCCGGTTTCTTCAGACACACACACACACACACCTCCGTATCCGTTCCAGGCCTGCACACACACACACCTCCGTGTCCTTCAGGCCTGCACACACACACACACACACCTCCAGACGTCTCTTCACACACACACACACACACCTCCGTCTCTTCACACACACACACACACTATCCCGTCTCTTCTCACACACACACACACACACACACACCTCCCGTTCTCTTCACACACTGCACACACACCCCCTTGTTCTTCACACACACACACGCACACCTCCGTTCTCAGGCCACACACACACACACACCTCCGTGTCTCTTCACACACACGCACACACACCCAGGTTGTCTCTTCACAAACACACACACCTCCGTGTCTCTTCACACACACACACACGTTCAGTGTCTCTTCACACACACACACACACCGTTCAGGTGTCTCTTCACACACACACACACACCTCAGGTTCTCTTCACACACACACACACACCTCCATTCCAAACCACACACACACACCTCCATGTCTCTTCACACACTCCATTCCGTGTCTCTTCACACACACATCTCCGTGTCTCTTCACACACACACACACACCTCCGTGTCTCTTCACACACACACACACACACACCTCCGTGTCTCTTCACACACACACACACACACACCTCCGTCTCTTCACACACACACCTCCACGTCTCTTCACACACACACACACACCTCCATGTCTCTTCACACACACACCTCCTTGTCTCCATTCACACACACACACACACACCTCCGTGTCTCTTCACACACACACACACACCTCCGTGTCTCTTCACACACACACACACACCCCGTTCTCTTCACACACACACACCTCCGTGTTCTTCACACACACACACACCTCCGTTGCCTCTTCACACACACACACACACCTCCGTGTTCTTAGATCACACACACACACCTCCGTGTCTCTTCACACACACACACATCCGTTCCAGACCTGGGTGCTTCACACACACACACACATCCTCCGTGTCTCTTCACACACACACACACACACACCTCCGTTCTTCACACACACACACACACACACACCTCCGTGTCTCTTCACACACACACACACCTCCAGTCGTCACACACACACACACCTCCGTGTCTCTTCACACACACACACACTCCTCCAGTGTCTCTTCACACACACACACCTCCGTTTCCGTCTCTTCACACACACACGCATATCCGTGTTCCACACACACACACCTCCGCGGTCTCTTCACAGTGCACACACACACACACCTCCAGACGTCTCTTCACACACACACACACACACACCTGCGTTTCTTTTTCACACACACACACACACCTCAGGTGTCTCTTCACACACACACACACACACACCTCCAAACCTGCGTTCACACACACACACACACACACACACAATCCGTGTCTTCACACACACACACCTCCGTCTCTTCACACACACACACACACACACACACCTCCGTGTCCTTCACACACACACACACACACACACACCTCCGATCTCTTCACACACACACACACACCTCCGTTGATATTCACACACACACACACACTCAGGTCTTCACACACACACACACACACACACCTCCTTCTTCACACACACACACACACACACACACACACACACCTCCACATCTCTTCACACACACACACACACTCCGGTTTCTTCACACACACACCTCCGCGTCTCTTCTCACACACACACACACACACACCTCCGGCGTCTTCACACACACACACACTCCGTGTCTCTTCACACACACACACACACCCCGTGTCTCTTCACAACACACACACCTCCGTTGATATCACACACACACACACCTCCGTGTCTCTTCACACACACACACACACACACACACTCCTGTTATATTTCACACACACACACACACCTCAGGTGTCTTCACACACACACACCCTCAGGTCGATATATTTCACACACACACACACCACCGGCGATCTCTTCACACACACACACACACACACACACTCCGCGTCTCTTCACACACACACACTCCCGTGTCTCTTCACACACACACACACACACCTCCGTGTCTCTTCACACACACACACACCTCCGCGTCTCTTCACACACACACACTCCACGTCTCTTCACACACCTCACGTCTCTTCACACACACACCTCCGCGTCTCTTCACACACACACACCTCCGTCTCTTCTCACACACACACACCTCCGTCTCTTCACACACACACACTCCGTGTCTCTTCACACACACGCCTCCGTGTCTCTTCACACACACACACCTCCGTGTCTCTTCACACACACACACACCTCCGTGTCTCTTCACACACACACACACACACCTCCGTGTCTCTTCACACACACACACCTCCAGTGTCTCTTCACACACACACACACACACACACCTCCGTGTCTTCACACACACACACCTCCGTCTCTTCACACACACACACACACACACACCTCCGGTCTCTTCACACACACACACACCTCCGTGTCTCTTCACACACACACACGCACCTCCGTGTCTCTTCACACACACCTCCACGTTTCTTCACACACACCTCCGCGTCTCTTCACACACACACTCTCGCGTCTCTTCACACACACCTCCACGTCTCTTCACACACACCTCCGCGTCTCTTCACACACACCTCCGCGTCTCTTCACACACACCTCCGCGTCTCTTCACACGCACCTCCGCGTCTCTTCACACGCACCTCCGCGTCTCTTCACACACGCACCTCCGTGTCTCTTCACACACGCACCTCCGTGTCTCTTCACACACGCACCTCCGCGTCTCTTCACACACGCACCTCCGCGTCTCTTCACACACGCACTCCACGTCTCTTTCACACTACGCACCTCCGCGTCTCTTCACACACGCACCTTCCGTCTCTTCACACACGCACCTCCGCGTCTCTTCACACACGCACCTCCGCGTCTCTTCACACACGCACCTCCGTGTCTCTTCACACACACGCACACCTCCGTGTCTCTTCACACACGCACCTCCGTGTCTCTTCACACACGCACCTCCGTGTCTCTTCACACTCACGCACACCTCCGTGTCTCTTCACACACACGCACACCTCCGTGTCTCTTCACGCACACCTCCGTGTCTCTTCACACACACGCACACCTCCGTGTCTCTTCACGCACACCTCCGTGTCTCTTCACGCACACCTCCGTGTCTCTTCACACACACGCACACCTCCGTGATCTCTTCACGCACACCTCCGTGTCTCTTCACGCACACGCACACCTCCGTGTCTCTTCACGCACACCTCCGTGTCTCTTCACACACACGCACACCTCCGTGTCTCTTCACACACACGCACACCTCCGTGTCTCTTCACACACACGCACACCTCCGTGTCTCTTCACACACGCACCTCCGTGTCTCTTCACACACGCACCTCACGTCTCTTCACACACGCACCTCCGCGTCTCTTCACACACGCACCTCCGTGTCTCTTCACACACGCACCTCCGCGTCTCTTCACACACGCACCTCCGCGTCTCTTCACACACGCACCTCCGTGTCTCTTCACACACGCACACCTCCGTGTCTCTTCACACACACCTCCGTGTCTCTTCACACACGCACCTCCGTGTCTCTTCACACTCACGCACACCTCCGTGTCTCTTCACACACACGCACACCTCCGTGTCTCTTCACGCACACCTCCGTGTCTCCCACACACACACACCTCCGTGTCTCTTCACGCACACCTCCGTGTCTCTTCACACACACGCACACCTCCGTGTCTCTTCACACACACGCACACCTCCGTAGTCTCTTCACACACACGCACACCTCCAGTGTCTCTTCACACGCACACCTCCGTGTCTCTTCACGCACACCTCCGTGTCTCTTCACGCACACCTCCGTGTCTCTTCACACACACGCACACCTCCGTGTCTCTTCACGCACACCTCCGTGTCTCTTCACACACACGCACACCTCCGTGTCTCTTCACGCACACCTCCAGTGTCTCTTCACACACGCACACCTCCGTGTCTCTTCACGCACACCTCAGGTGTCTCTTCACACACACGCACACCTCCGTGATATATTTCACACACACGCACACCTCCGTGTCTCTTCACACACGCACACCTCCGTGTCTCTTCACGCACACCTCCGTGTCTCTTCACGCACACCTCCGTGTCTCTTCACACACGCACACCTCCGTGTCTCTTCACACACACGCACACCTCAGGTGTCTCTTCACGCACACCTCCGGTGTCTCTTCACGCACACCTCCGTGTCTCTTCACACACACGCACACCTCAGGTGTCTCTTCATACCTCCGTCTCTTCACACACACGCACCTCCGTGTCTCTTCACACACGCACACCTCCGTGTCTCTTCACGCACACCTCAGGTGATATTCACGCACACCTCCGTGTCTCTTCACACACACACGCACACCTCCGTGTCTCTTCACAACACGCACACCTCCTCCTTCACACACACGCACACCTCCGGTGTCTCACACACGCACACCTCCGTGTCTCTTCACGCACACCTCCGTGTCTTCTTCACACACACGCACACCTCCGTGTCTCTTCACGCACACCTCAGGTGTCTCTTCACACACACACACCTCCGTGTCTTCACGCACCTCCGTGTTCTTCACATTAATACACACACCTCCGTGTCTCTTCACTTCACGCACACCTCCGTCTCTTCACGCACCTTTTACCTCCGTGTCTATTCACACACGCACACCTCCGTGTCTCTTCACACACGACACCTCCGTTAATATTTCCTCACGCACACCTCCGTGATAACTTCACACACACGCACACCTCGTGTCTCTTCACACACACGCACACCTCCGTGTCTCTTCACACACACGCACACCTCCGTGTCTCTTCACACACACGCACACCTCCGTGATATCACACACGCACACCTCCGTGTCTCTTCACGCACACCTCCCCATGTCTCTTCACGCACACCTCCGTGTCTCTTCACACACGCACACCTCCGTGTCTCTTCACACACACGCACACCTCCGTGTCTCTTCACACACACGCACACCTCCGTGTCTCTTCACACACACGCACACCTCCGTGTCTCTTCACACACACGCACACCTCCGTGTCTCTTCACACACACACACCTCCGTGTCTCTTCACACACACGCACATCTCCGTGTCTCTTCACACACACACGCACATCCTCCGTGGTCTCTTCACACACACACACACACACCTCCGTGTCTCTTTCACACACACACACACACCTCCGTGTCTCTTCACACACACACACACACACACCTCCGTGTCTCTTCACACACACACACACACCTCCGTGTCTCTTCACACACACACACACCTCCGTGTCTCTTCACACACACACACATCACCGCTGTCTCTTCACACACACACACACACGCCTCCGTGTCTCTTCACACACACACACCTCCGTGTCTCTTCACACACACACACACACCTCCGGTTCTTCACACACACACACACACAGGCCTCCGGTCTCTTCACACACACACCTCCGCGTCTCTTCACACACACACACCTCCAATATTTCACACACACACACCTCCGCGTCTCTTCTCACACACACACACCACATCACTTCACACACACCTCCTCCGTTGATGTCTTCACACACAAACACACACACCTCCGTTGATATATTCACACACACACACACACACACCTCCGTGTGTCTTCACACACACACACACACACACACACACCTCCGTGTCTTCCACACACACACACACACACACACACACACCTCCGTGTCTCTTCACACACACACACACACACACACCTCCGTGTCTCTTCACACACACACACACACACACACCTCCGCGTCTCTTCACACACACACACACACACACACCTCCGGCGTCTCTTCACACACACACACACACACACACCTCCGGCGTCTCTTCACACACACACACACACACACACACACCTCCGCGTCTCTTCACACACACACGCCACTCACACACACCTCCGCGTCTCTTCACACACACCTCCGCGTCTCTTCACACACACCTCCGCGTCTCTTCACACACACACCTCCG